>NC_060274.1:58696540-58996540 GCF_021613505.1 Equus quagga
AATCAAAGAACCCAATCAAAAAATGGGCAGGAGACATGAACAGACATGTCTCCAAAGAAGATATACTGATGGCCAATAGGCACATGAAAAGATGTTCATCATCGCTGATCATCAGGGAAATGCAAATGAAAACTACACTAAGATATCACCTTACACCCATTAGAATGACAAAAATATCTAAAACTAATAGCAACAAATGTTGGAGGAGTTGTGGAGAAAAAGGAACACTCATACACTGCTGGTGGGAATGCAAACTGGTGCAGCCACTAAGGAAACCAGTATGGAGATTCCTCAAAAAATTAAAAATAGAACTACCATACGATCCAGCTATTCCACTGCTGGGTCTCTATCCAAAGAGCTTGAAGTCAGCAATTCTAAAAGTCCTATGCACCCCAATGTTCATTGCAGCATTATTTACAATAGCCAAGACATGGAAGCAACCTAAGTGCCCATCAACAAATGAATGGATAAAGAAGATGTGGTACATATATACAATGGAACACTACTCAGCCGTACAAAAGAACAAAATCGTCCCATTTGCAACAACATGGATGGACATTGAGGGAATTATGTCAAGTGAAATAAGCCACATACAGAAGGACAATCTCTGTATGACTCCACTCATATGAGGAAGTTAAAAATGTAGACAAAGAGAACAGCTTAGTGACTACCAGGGGAAAGGTGGGGTGGGGGATGGGCACAAAGGGTGAAGGGGTGCACCTACAACACGACTGACAGACAATAACGTAAAACTGAAATTTCACAAGATTGTAACCTATCATTAACTCAATAAACATTAAAAAAACAAAAACAAAACTAAAGAAAACTAGCAGACATAGGAAAAGCTCTGAAAACCTAGTAGAAGTTACTCATTTGTAAGAGAAATTTATATTCATAAGAGAAATCTCAATTTGTAAGGGTGTTTTTCTCTGTCCCGGGAAGGGGAGGATGACTTTAAATCTCTAGAAACTCTTATCAATAGAGAAGGCAATGACTTAAAGCTACACAACAACTTTACCCTGTTTATCGTGCTTTTCCTGGTGATCTCCCACAAATTACCTCATCTTAACAGGATGTTAAAAGCTATTTTCCAGGGGTGGTGAGCCAGCCAGGAGCATGCACAGAAGAGAAAATTTTGATCTGATGGAGACTCACCCTACCAGTGCTTCCTCACAGGAGTCTGCCCTCCCTGCCTTTAAGCCTTACCCCATAGCCTGGATCAGGGAGACAGAGTTGAAAGCCTATCCTTCTGTCTCCTTACCAATCAACTGCATAATAAACCGCTTCTTCTTTCAAAAACTAGTGTCCCATGGTGTTGGCTTCTGTGTACATTGAGTGGCGGGCCGTTGCTCAGTCATACCTGCATACAGGTACGAGTGATCCAGACATGGAGAACGGAAGAGAGAACTCTGGGTAGTAAATCTGCAGTAGCTTAGAGGGGTGAAGCCAAGGTGTACTAAAAACAAGGACAGTTGGTGTTTCTTGGGGGAAGAACTCCAGGCTTGATGCAGAGAGTTGAGTTGGGAAAATAAGCAGAGGCCATATAAGGCCTTGTAAACTGTGTTAAGGAGTGTGAATGTCATTCAAAGAGCAATGGGAAGCTCTCTATGGGTTTTAAAGAGGAAAGTAACATCAAATTCAGGCTTTAGAAAGTTCACTGTCTGTAGCTTCATCCCTGTAGTTTTCTAGTTAGAGACCTTTGTTGAGAGTGATCCTTTATTTGAAATCTCCACATGTCAGTAGAATATTCTGGCTTAACGTGTATTTTGTTAGCAACTCCTCCTCATCAACCCTTGGAGAGTGTTGTTGAGGAGTAAAGGAACAAAGCCAAGGAGACACTAGTGATTAACAAAAGAGTCACAATTAAATCCCAAACTTCCTGCATACTATGGACGGGTCAGATGTGAATAAATTTTCCTGATAGATTGCTACGGTAAAGCATCTTTTTCACTTTCTCACAGCAGCTTGGTGCCAAGTTTTGCTAACTTCCATTATATTACCCTGATCTCCAAGTTGGTCCTTGAGAATAAAACAATATAGAAAAGCCAAAATTTTACAATGTATCTGCCTTAAATAGATCTTCAAAAGAAAAATAACAATTACCTTTCTGAGTCGAGGTCTTCAGCAAATTTCCTAATCCTGGGACATGGTATTGATCCTTGGATGTCATTCTCTGTTGTCTTATCTTTGTAGTCCTCCATGTTGTATTATTTTTTATATTAACTGTTTGAAATGTGGAAATCAGTATGGACAGTTCATACATTCACAAAGCAAAACTACTAGCTGGAATTTTACTTTCTTATTCCAACTTGTTGATTAGTTCTACAATCCTTGTGCAGAAAGTTGCTAGGAAGATCTTGTTACTTAAGGAACATGCGGATTTAATAAGATTTATTACCTATATTAATGTTGTGATTCTCTCCCTTGTACACTACCCTGCCCCTCCCTTCTCCCATTCTGCCACATACATGCACCGTCACATAAAAAAAAATTTCTACAGAGAAATTACAAGAGTTTGAAATAAAAGAATTTCTATTGTATTCCATTCCAAATTAGCTGACTGAGATGGGAAAGGAATGGGGGTACCCTGAAATCTTGGAACCATAAATGTTTCTTCTACCTCTATACTGAAGATTGAGAGCCACAGATGTACATATAACCAATAAAAATTTGGACGTGGAAAAAATTATGGCTTAGCAACCTCTTTAGGCTATAGTCTGTGTAGGTGTATGTACCTACTTCTAACATCCTGACTATCCATAGAATATTTTATGTGTCCTCATCTTAATATTTAGGTCTGATTTTGGTATTTGTCACATTGTGAACATATGTATTTTTTGCTTTAGACCTGAAACTTTGAGTTATAAGCATTATCTAAAGAGAGATTAACCTAATTGCACTTGAATTTCAATAACCATTGCATGTCCCCATGTAAATGTAAGCAACATTTTAAAAGGGTCCCCTATGTCTTAAAAAAGTGGATGAAGAGCTGGTAGCTGTGTAATAAGATTTAAATAACCTCAGTGGAGGCACTATTTTATTACATACCAGTTCATGTTTTAATTGAAGAAAACAGCTGACAAACTAAATTGTTGCCAAAAACACTAATGGGTCTATTGCTCTTTGATGAAATTTCATTCAGGTGTTGTTTTATTTTTTGTCTTGTTTTGTACCTAAGAGGTCGTATTTCCCCCTTTTACTTCTATAAGACATGAGTGATGTCCCATAAAAGTCAGATCGGAATAATAATAATAATAATAATCACCACCACTACCACCACAGGTTTGACGCTAACCATGTGCCAATCTGTTCTTCACTCAGTTTACATACAAGTCCAAATTCCTTTTCATAATCCACAAGGTCACATCTAGTCTGACCCTGACATCCTCACTTAGTGGCACACTCTCAGGCCTGGAAGATTCTGTTTCTCTGGTCAAGCACATTCTTTTCCTAAAAGGCTGAGGACAAGAGGTTAAAGGTGAAAGGCTATTTTTAATCTGTTAGGTTTCAACTTAAAGGTTGATCAGCTTGATCATGCCATCTGATGTAAAGTACTGTGGTTACTATCTATTTGCATATCCTGTGTCATTGTTTTTTTCTTCATAGCTATTAAAACAGTACATAATTACTTATTTATTTGCTTTTTAACTTTTTCTTGTTTGTTTCCCACCAAACTGTAAGCTACGCTGCTGTATCCCAGTGCCTTGCTTCATGTGTGGCCCATAGCAGGTGCTCATATCTGTTGAATAAATAATAAAGGGCACTGTTCTGGGCACCTTTCACATAATACCCTGTCTGTGGATGAGAAAACTGAGGCACAGAGGAGCACATTACATGCATCCTATTCTGGTAGTTAATGGGCCGCAGAGCTGGAGGCAGGGGGTTGGGGCGGGGCGGCCACAGGTTTCTCTGCCCCAAAGCCTTTGCTCCTCTGACTCTACCAGACCACCTCCAAGCGAGAAGGCCTTACAGCGACAGCCCAGATGGAAAGATGGTTTGGCAGGAATATTCTGCAGTCGGATTTTGAGTTCTCCTGACTTGCCAATAACTACTTTGTGCTTAGAATTCCCATTGCTGTTTCCGTGTGGACCCTAATCTAAAGTCAGTCATTGAAGTAGGAGGCTGTTGATCATCTTTTTACCCAGAGTTTTGAGCTGGGGCAGTTCCTGACCCTTACTGGCCTCCCCTGGCTTTTTTGTTCTCTACTAAGGCTGAGGCAGCTCTGGGGCTAGCCAGGCTCTTGGTCTGAGTCAAATCCAGGTGACAGAAGCCAGGTGCACAGAGAGCACATCCTAACTGCTATGTGTTGACATCTCCTGATTTAAGCAATAACTATTGGCTTATTTACTAATTTCAAAATGGTGTTTATTCAAGGAAACAGATTATCTTATTTCTCATTTTCACACCCTTTCCTCCACTAATACTTAATGCATGGTCCATGGGCATCATCAAAAGCAAATATAGCCCTGTAAATGCAGCATGACAGGGACAGGATTCAAGTCGGCTCACTAATAATACTTAATTCCACGGATTAAGGACATAATGAATAAATTTGACAAACATGTATTGAGCTATTCTCAAGCTTACCTACATCAAAGAAAACCAGAGTTGGACAGTAAAGTTGTAAAAATAGATTTTACTCAGGAACTATGACCATTAGGGGGAAAAGACCTCAGTATAGAACTGGGCTCAATTCTGAACATAGTAAGGACGAGTGGAGATTTATAAGCAAGGAGCATGGTGAGGGCCAGTAGATGGAAAATTCCTAAGAGGAAACATCAAGGGTCAGGGGGATTCTGGCTAAGCTGACTTGACAGAATCCTTGCGGAAGGCAGGCCAAGATGATCAAATACCAAGGGTGGGGGATGAGGAATTTGATCAATTATCGAGGGAGATCAGTTATCAAGCTTGGAGGCGTCATGCTAAACTGACCTGACAAGATTCTTGCTAGAGCTGGGCGATGCAAAGATGAACACAGAAGCACAAGGGTCAAGGTCTAGTTAGGCAGAGAGTTCAGAGCAGCCTGACTAGGGTTTGGTCAAGGAGACAGTCTTTGTCATCTAGCTTGTGGTCACATCATCTAAGACAAATTGCTGTAACAATAGGAGAAATTTCCTCTTCGTAGTTTCCAGTAGTCTTGATTCTATAAATTGTCTGTATTAATTTACATAAACAAAATAAAAGTTTTAGTATATTACATATGCTTAGGCACTGTATTAGTTATTTTAAACATAGTAAACCTAGCTCAATTTTCATTTAGAATTTATTTAAAATTTTAATTGCTGTAGCCTAAATATTTTTAAAGGTAAATTGTTAATTTTATACATAACCAGTGAGTGAAATTAGGCCTCCCAATGAACTCTTCTGCTGATCCCCAGTTGCCAGCATAGATGGCTTTTCCTCGAAGGGATTTTATTTCTGGGTACTCATTGTTCCTCTCATCCCTGGGCCTTTCAGGGACACTGGATGCACCCTGGCTCACCTCCCTAACCACAAGTCCTGAAGAAAAAGAGTTGGGGTATTTGTCTCTTCCCTCTCAGAAGACTCTAAGGCTGCTTTGTTTGAACTCCCCCTTCTCAGATTTCAGCATACTCAAGGAAGAGGAGCTCTTATCAAACCCCACGAGATAGAATGTCCAGTTCTTCATTCTACCCATGACAAAGGATAGCTACTCAACTGAAAATTTTCACAATCAATAAAACCATAGTAGGGGCCTTTCACAGGACAAATACACTCTACTCTAAGGTGGAAGTGGCAATACCCCTTCAAACTAGTTCTATATTTTATAAAACAAAGCTTATATTAAATGTAGAAGCAAAGCTTAAAGGAGTCCTATGATAATTTCTTTGTAGAAAAAAACCCACCCATCTTAAATGGAACAACCACCTACTAATTTTATATTCAATAAAAATATTCTTTCTAAAATTATGGGGCAAAGCATACCAGTAGTCATCTAAAAAGCAAAGAACTGAATGCAAAATGTTATCAGTTGAGTAGAGTTACCTCCTTTTGTAAAAGGAGCCTTATAAAGAATTCGAGTCTATTTCCTAGATCAATATCCAAGTCCTCTAAATTTAGACATACCACCAACTGCAATGTGACAGAAATCCCATCTTAAATTTTGATCCATACTCAAACGCCCAACAATTACAAATGGGTTCATAGCGCATCATGTCTAAAAAGGTAATAAATGGCCCAAACTTCTGATTATTACCTTAAAGCAATTGATAAAAAGAAAAGAAAAGTGAATTTTCTTTCAGTGTGAACTAAAGATATATTTTCAATGAAGTTTTTCCTATAGCTAACACCCTTAATATTAAGAAAACAATTTAATCCTGTTAAAAGTACAGCTTCTAAGACATAAGTAAATATTCAGTTTTCTATACCTTCAAAAGATAATAAGAAAATTAGACAAATATCTGTCTAAAATCTTTAATATTCCTTCTATAAAGAAGAGAAAAACTCTTTAAACTGAAAGAGAATATACTAGAAAAGTATTTGACTTTTCCAGAATATTACTTGAGTTACTCTACCTGGAATGAAAAGTTAACTTGTAGGTGCCCCTCCAAAATAACCTCACAATATTTCAGTCACATGCTACTGAAAAAGAGGAAAATACACTTAGTGTTTCGCAGAGTTTAGTAGTTTAAAATTAGAACACAGAATATCAATTAACATCTCACTCCATGGAACTGGCTTCGGAGGAGCTGGCAATTTTGTACTGCAAAGTCCATGCTAAATCCTACTAATCTCATGTCCCTTACAAGCTTTTTTAGACCTTCTCTCCCAGGGCTGTATTTTGAAAAGGAAATTGTAAGTAACTTCTAAAAAATTTATAGAAAAGAATGCAGAGACTCAGTGCAGAGCATCACTGAAGAGGAAGTTACAGCACACAGGTCCCTAAGCTATATACTGTCAACAACATGGATTTATTAAAGTCCCACTAACCATGGACTTCTGGACTGTGCACTCAGCCCACATCCTGCCCAAGACACAAAATTAATCACTGAAGATATTTAGCGAATATTAATGAGTAATGTTTACATAGCACACATTATATGACAAACATCATTTTAAATCTTTACATATATTAATTCATATGATCCTCATAACAACTCTGTGAGATAAGGTTACTATTAAAGCCACTTTGTACTTGAGTGGACTAAGGCACTGAAAGATTAAGCAACTTGCTTAAATTCACACAGCAAATAGGTAGCAGAGGAAGGATTTTAACCCAGCGAGTAGTTTCTAGGGCCCATGCTCTTAACCAGTTTATCAGTCTAGAGTGTCCTCCCTGGTCAAGCCTTTCTAACCATTGTTCTCCACCAGTGGACCCCTAGGCACCTTCTGATAATGAACCCTCTGTCCCTCGTTTTCCCTTTTCATTTCGTCTAATTTACATTTTAAAACCCATCTGTTGACAATCTATTATGACCAGGGTGATTATATCCATTTGCCCAGGCTATTCAGAGTTTATGCCTGTTGTACTTGAATGATAACTAATAGCACATGTTTCACCTCCCCTGCCCCATTAAATCTCAAGTGTCCCAGGGTGATGATAAGTTATACAACCATCCTAGTCTTGACTGACTCGAAAACTCTATTAAGATGCTTTGTCTGGAAATTGCCATCAGGCTGCATGCTTTATAAGTGAGGCTGCAAACCACCACCAGGTCCCTTCAATATTGCCAGCAGCTCCTTTGAGAATGGGCATGTAATAGATAGTTATTCCTCTTTTCTATGAAGGTCATAAGAGATCTTCGTAGAAATATGACTATGACATCGTAAGTCAGGAGAGGACAGTGTAGGGTATAACATGTTATTCAATATAACCCTTACACCTAGAGATGAAAATTTGGTTAAGTAGCTTGAGTTGCACACACACACACAAAATGCTGCAGGAATAGGAGAAAGAGGATGGTACTATCATAACATTCAAAGTCTTATACTTCCGCAAAAATCTATTAGAACTAATTAACAAGTTCAGCAGGGTTGAAGGAAGCAAAATCAATATACAAAAATTAGTTATATTTTTACACATTAGCAGTGAACAATCCAAAAGTCAAGAAACAGTTTCATTTACAATAGAATAAAAAAAAATTAGGAATAAATTTAATCAAGAAAGTATAAGAATTGTACACTGAAAATATAAAATATCATTGAAAAAATCAAAGAAATGTGAAGATTTTTATGTAGTGTTCATAGATTGGAAGACTTAGTATTGTTAAGATGGCAATACTCCCCAAATTGATCTACAAATTCAGTTTAATCTCTATCAAAATTCCACCTGCCTTTTTTGCAGAAATTGAGAGCTGATCCTAAAATTCATATGGAGTTGGAAGGGGACCAGAATAGGCAAAACAATTTGGAAAAAAATAATTTGGAAGACTCACATTTCCCAGTTTTAAAACTTACTACAAATCTACTGTAATCAGTACAGTGCGGTACTGGGTTAAACATAGACATATAGGCAAATGGAATAGAACTGAAAGTCCAAAAATAAACCGTTTAACTTAATGATTAATAGATTTTTGACAAGGGTGCCAAGACAATTCAATAAGGAAAGAATAGTCTTTTTAACAAATGGTACTGGGACAACTGGAAATCCACATATAAAGGAATGAAGTTAAACCCCTTCCTCACACCATAAACAAAAATTAACTCAAAATGGATTATAGACTTAACTATAAGATCTAAAACTATAAAACTCATAGGTAAAAACAAGGGTAAGTCTTTATTACCTTAGATAGGTTATTGGTTTCTTAAATATAATATCAAAATCACAAGCAAAAGAAGGAAAAAATAGATAAATTACACTTCATCAAGATTAAAATATTTTGTGCTTCAAATGACACCATCAAGAAAGTGCAAAGACAACCCACAGAATGTAATAAAATATTTGCAAACCATATATCTGATAAATAACTAGTATCCAGAACGCGTAAAGAACTCTTACAACTTCAACTCACCAATAAAAAGACAACCCAAATAAAAGTAGGCAAAGGATCTGAATAGGGGATTTTTTCCAAAGAAAATATACAAAGGGCCAATAAGCACATGAAAATACACTCAACATCATAGTCATATACTGAAATGCAAACCCAAATCACAAGATATAAACAATAATAAGCAGTGAGAATGTGGAGAAATTGAAACTCTCATTCATTGTTGGTAGGAATGTAAAACAGTGCAACAACTCTAGGAAATATTTGGGCAGTTTCAAAACAGAATTACCATATGACCCAGCAATTCAACATATAAGTATACACCCAAGAGAACAGAAAACATAAGTCTAAAGAAAAACCTGGACATAAATATTCATAACAACATTAGTCATAATAGACCTAACGTGGAAACGACCCAAGTGTTCATCAATCGATGAATGCAAAATGTGGTAATATCTATAGAGTAGAATATCATTGGTCATGACAAGCAATAATGTATTGATACATGTTAAAATATGGATGATCCTTTAAAACATTATTTTAAGTGAAAAAATGCAAAAACAAAGGGTGCATATTATATGATTTTATTTATATGAAATTCCAGAATAGGTAAAAGCATAGAGACAGGAAGTAGATTAGTGGTTATAAGGGACTAGTGGGAGGGAGGAATGGGAAGTGACTGCTAATGGGTATGGGGCTTCTTTTTAGAGTGATGAAAATGTTCTGGAATTAGGTAGTGGTGATGGTTACACAAATATAGTAACAGTCATTGAATTGTAGAAAAAAATAAACTAATAAACTAAAAAAATAAAAATAAACTCTAACCTCCACAGCATATCACCACTTAGGATCCAGGAAGCCCAAATTACAGGAACAGATGACATTGTGTGTGAGTTTCTTAGCACTTTTGTGGGCCTCAAAAAACTCTGGAAGAGGTCATTTTTCCTAAGAAGCTTGATAATGAGAACAAATAGTCCATACAAAAAAAAAAAAAGAAAGAAAAAAAAAAGCAATGGATCCCTGTGGCCACTATCATGAGAAGAGAGTTCAACTATTTGAACTGGGAGCATCCTCCCCTGCTTTGAACACTGGGCTGCAGTGGACCTCTCTTCTACGCTCATCCTTCAGGAACAATATTTTTGCTTTTTGATTCAGAATTCTACTCATTCAGGAGACTATTCTTTTATTGTCTTAGGAGAATCATTTTTCTTAAAATCTGTACCTTATTAGATCATTGATTTTAGTGGTAGCTTGAATATTAAAGAGAAATAAGTGGAATTCTAGAAGAACAAAATAGTGGTAGTTTACTTAATTACGTTTTTGGCTATGAAAACATTTTACTTCTCTCTTTTTAACCGAATATCCTGGCTTATATATTCTTGCTGGATGAATCACCAAAACTAAATTATTCACTCATTCGTTATTAGTTTACACACACGCACACTTAAATTTACAGAACTCTTAGATAAAAGACACAAAAGAAACACAATGAAAAATAATTTCTCTCCCATTCATGTTCTTTACTCAGTTCCCTGCAGTAAAAGCAAAAAGTTTTTAGATAATTTCTTGAGAGCAAAATTATTTTCAACTTCACTCTAGCATTTGGAAATCTAAATGTACAAAATATCTGTGAGAGAAGTTTTCCTAAAGAAGAGATGATTGATAGAAAAAAGGATTCTTTTGTTTCTTTTTTTCATTTACCTTAAGTGCATAAGATTTACCCAGCTGGCAAAGCCATTAAAAGCTGTTAACATTTCTCTAGAAAGCCAAGTGGATTCTGGTGCTGGCTAAATAGCCCAGACCCTACAGTTTTGTAAATAATGTTGCTTTGGCCATGAAGCTAAACACACTAAGATATTCTACTTCATCTTCAGGAGTGTTTACTTCCAAAAAACTTTATTAAACTTCAAAATATTTATTTTGCTAATTTTATAAATCAATGAAAGTTCTGTCATGTCCAAACTGGCTAACTATGAAGATAGAGGACACTCCTGAACCATGTTTTTACACTGGCCTAGATTATATTTTGAGATTGGCCAGAGTATTCAAACACTCATTTATAAACAACACCTAGAAATCAAAGCCAGTCAGGCAACGATTGGTAGAAATATCAGGTCTCAGGCCTACTGCAAAATTGGAATATGCACAATACAGCTACCATTCATTCATGTAATCTTCTAAACCCTGGAAAAATGATCTATTTAAAACATTCTAATGTTAAAGTTTGAAAACATTTAGAGGAATTATTCCACCCAGATTTTTAGAATGAGCTACTTTCCCAATTTCTATGTTCAAAAGGTCTCATTTGAGTAGATAAAATATACATTTCAATCCCATGATAAATGAGAAGAGTGTCATTTCCAGCTGTACCATGTCATATGAAAATTAATTTAGCAAAAATTAAATTGCTCAAAAGTTACTGTGTGGCACCTCTCTCATAAGACTGTAATCACTATATTTCTTCAGATTAATCAATTACTCACGTTATTCAGTGATGTCCTTCATGCCAGGGCGGGCATCAATGAATCCAGAAATTGAACACGCTTAAAAAACAAAAACTAATTATTCCTAGAGAACCTAAATTGTTATTTAAATAATTAGGATTTGTATTAGACAAAGACATGAAATCTAAAACCAGTAGTCTAGAGCAGAAACCAAAGATATCCTGAAAGCATATAGGTCAAGGGACCTTAGCAAACAATTCATTTCACATATCAGAAATTTAAGTCAGGGAAGTTGGGTGATTTACTCAAGGTCAAGAAACTACTTTGTGGCTAGACCAGATTACTTAAATAAATAAATACACTGAAGTCAACAAAGTAACTCCGTAAATCACAGGTTTTCAGTGGCATGGTATATATACACTAATAGCTGTGATGATTTTGATCCTACCTTGTCAAAAAATTGTTTTTTTTTCAATTCTTAATGAAAATTCATGCACTTTTGAAACCACTTCAGTAAGTAAAAATTACATTTAATATCAGAGGAAAATTCTTCCATTCCCCTTTTAGAATTCACTCAATTAGGAATAGTGCTTGGTACACAGTGGTCACAATAAAAATTCATTGAATGGAGAAATGCACCCTTTTAGGAAGTTAAATCTTCAGGATTCTGATTATAAGCTATTTCAACTAACATGAATGGAATGTAAGAAATGCCATGCAACAAAATTATTTTCTGTTAGTTTAATGTGGAAAGATTACCACAACAGAACAAATCTCCATTTTTAGCCTTTTCTAAAACTGAAGCAATTTGACATAAACGCAAAGTTAAAAGACTACACAATTTGAAACCCAGTATAACTGTGCCTCAGGGGAACAGCAATGGGGAAGGAAAACATTTTTTACATGTGCTCAATATTAAAAAAATTATGAATTTTGCACTCATGAAGAACATAATGGCCCAAAGTTACACTTTTTTTGCATTTCCAAGGGTGCCATGCTGTGGAAAACAGAGTTCAGGCTTTGAATTTAGTACATGGTCTCTATTCTTTCTGTATCAAGTTGTGATGTATACACAGGTTCCATCAAGTAAATGGTATTCCTTTAAGTAGTAGGATATTTCTTTACTCAAATTGCAACATTTTTCTAAACAATACAATGGACGTGTGAAAAGATTTGATAATGAAAATCTTACCCAGCATTAGGTTGTATACCTCTTCCATGAAAGCGTAACTCAATATGGCGGCTTCCAAACTTGAAGTTCTCCTGGCTTCTACAGAAGTCTAGAGAGACAGCCAGAGAGAATATGAATTATAGTATTTTTGCTTAAACTTGTCTAATTACCAAAATTGTATGATCTCCAGTATTTTTTGACAAGGATACTAATGTTTCACAAGTATACCAGATCATGGAATGTCTATCACTAAAAAACCAACAGTGGCATAAATTCCATAGACATTTCCATCATGAGTCATTAGACTCCTCAGACAATTCCCAAAGAACAAGCTTGTCACCCTCTCTTTTCCTTGGCAGCAAGCTCCTCAGAGGTTTCTCTCAAAGGCCAAATACGTTTCCACATAGATACTGGAGGCAAGTCCCCAAGGAAATGAAACAAGCATTGTCAACACTAAATTGATGGTTACTGTCTTTCAAATTGTTTTCAAATGCTATGGTTCTGCCTCTCAGTAAGCAATATAATAATGACATTAAGAATTATTGAGGATATAAATCAGGAATCATACCAACAAAAAATAATTCATTTCAGAGCTCAAGAAGGGAAATATTCAGCATTTCATTCTTTTCTATTTACTAATTGGTTCTAATTTTAAAATCTCAAGACTAGTTAAGATCAACTACTTCTCATTACATTAGCTGTTATAATTGCATTTCATTTTCCTTGTTCTTTTAAAGACACATGTATCTAATAGTTTGCATACGTATATTTTATATAATGCAGAAAATCTTGCCTAATTGATTATTTTATTTTTTTAAGAAATTAAATTTCCTTAAATTTACCTAAAACTCACTTTATACAAGTGAAAAAAGAAGAAAATGTGTTATCTATAATAATTCTCAGGTAGAAAATTTTGGGGTATTGAGAATATATTTATCTCACAGGAAAATTACATTACAAATTAAAATATCCTAGGATCTGACTTAGAGTATTTGAAAAGCCATCCAGAGTATATTAGGAAATATAATTAAGACATACTAGACATGTCAACCCTACACTCTTTTACTACCACTATAACTCATTATACAGTCTCCAGTGTTCCCAGGTAACATCCAGAATGGAAAAGAATGACAAGCCACACTTTATTGATTTCATATCACTTTTCAGAATGTGTTAAATATTGCAATGAGGAATAATTTTAATGGGCTTTTACTGGTAATTACCTTATTTCCTTTCAAGAACACAATGCAAAATTCACCAGAAGCTAATATTATAAGAGCTATTAACAGGGCAAAGATTTCCCTGAACATAAGTTTCTAAATGACCAAAGACAAGGGTTATCGTCTTGCAACGGAAATTTCAATAAAATAGAAAAGAAGGACATGGAAGGTGGTTAGAGAATCTCTTTTTTGTAGTTTTAGTTTGCTGTATAATTTTCAAAGATTTCAAAGTTACAAGTTCAAAGATGGCATAAGGAATTTCTATTACTTTTGATCAACTGTTAACATCTCACTACACCCCTGCTTTCCATCTCTGTCTGCCTGTCTCTGTTTCTCTCTGTCTCTCTCTATATGTGCACATGCACACATCACACACACACACATATCCACATATATACCTACACCTCACACACACACACATACAGAGAGAGAGAGATCCTTCCACTTTTCTAAACCATCCTAAAGTAGGTTATAGGGATTGTGACATCTCCTCCCATAATACTCAAGAATAAACTCTCAAGAACAATGACATTCTCCTATACAACCATAATACCATTATCACACCTAAGAAAATCAACATCAATACAATATCATCCAAGAAGAAATCTATACTAAAATTTCTCTGTTGTTTCAAAAATGTTCTTTTTACCGTATGTTTCCC
The DNA here is from genome assembly GCF_021613505.1 of Equus quagga. Lineage (NCBI taxonomy): Eukaryota > Metazoa > Chordata > Mammalia > Perissodactyla > Equidae > Equus > Equus quagga. Next base: position 58,710,982 of record NC_060274.1, read on the forward strand.
CATCTGGAATTCAATCAATGTTTACACTTTGGGTTTGGCTATCGTGTCTCCTTCATCTCCTTGCATCTAAAAAACTTCCCCTTCCTCCCTTTGCTCTTTATGCCAATGAACCCTTTTAAGAGTTCAGGTTATTTGTCTTGCAGAAGAGTTCACATTATTGATTCATCGTGTGTTGAGATTCGGGTCAGAGTTTTCTAGGAAGAGCACCACATTGGTGACATTGTGGACCACTGCATCACATCAGAAGGCACAGATCAAGCTGTCTCACTGTGGGCAATGGAAAGCTTGATTAATCTAAGGTTTCTGTCATAAAAGCAAATTTATCCTTTGTAATCAAGGAGTAATTTGTAAGGGAAAATAAATTATCTACTTTTGAAACAAATTGGGAGTTTACAAAATAGTGATTTTCTAATATTGTCATCCCTTCTATTTTTATTAGCTGCCATTCTTCTGTAAAGAAGAGCTTTCCACCTTCTTTCTCATTCAATCTTTCCTGCTATAATTTAGTACCTTTGTTTTCTTCAGTATCACTATGGACTCATGTTTCTTTTTTAAGTATTCAATATGTTATAATCCATTACCATCATTATTCTTTTTGAATCTCTATTATACCAAATTTGGACTGCTTCGAGCTGGCTGCTACATCCTTTTGACATGACTGTGTTTGAATATTTTTATGCTCTCTGTCACAGCAAGATGTTCCAGGCTCAATTTGTGCTTTTCTTTCCCCAGATATAGAATCAGTCATTTTTACAAGGAGTTCAAATTCCTTTTAGTATGGAATAGTATTTATAAATCAAGATGTATCTACTAATCAAGATTGTACTACTAATTGCTCATTGCAACTGGGTTGTCATTGCTTCTAGACACTTTCAGGAACAGAACTAGAACACACACAGTTGAATCATATATGTATGTACATACAGTTGAATTGCATATATACATGAGTTCTGAATTACGTTTGTTAAAATATATATAGAATCATATACGAGCATTATATATATATATATGAATACACATATACTTTTTCAACAATATAGGATCCTTCTTACTTTTACCATTCCATATTTGCATCTCCTTTCACCCACAGTAAAAGTCCAACAATATCATACACATGTGCTGTATCCTGCAATACATGCAGAATAGTTTTAGAAATACAACATCAATACCACTACTAATGGCAAAGACACTAAGTTTAATACTCTTTTAAGTTATACTCAATAGATTCTAATATATAGAGATTTCTTTATTATTTTTGTTTAGAAATTCTGAAAATTCATATTTTATTTCCCTTTTATCTGTGTTCAATGAAGAGTTTTAAATTTTAAAGAGATTTTTTGTTGTGTTATTAATTTCTAGTTAATAACGGCATGATATGAGAATACTATTTACAATTTTTCTGCTATGTAGAACTTATTGTGGCCAATTTTTGTAAATGTAAGTTTTTTAAATGTTAATAAGTTTGATGCACATCTATAAGATCTACCTTGTTGGTGATGTTGTTTTGACTTTCTATATATTTACTCATTTTTACCTTCTTAACACATATTAGACTAAGAACATTATTTTAAAGTCTACTTACTATTGCTTTATGCCTATTTTTTTTTCCTGCACTTTGAAGTTTTTGCTCTCTGTTTGGTGCAGAGATCCATACTGCTTTATCATCAACGTGAATTTTAGCCTTTACTTTATAAAGTTTCCTCCTCTCTCTCTTTTGCTACTTTTGGCCTGCTTTTTGCTTTGTCTACTACCAGTATCACAACCCCTGCTTTCTTATTGTTTACATTTACCTGCTGGAGCTTTGCCCATTACTTAATTTTTGGCCATCCTGAATCACTTTGTTTTAGAGTTTAACTATGTTTTGTAAGCCAATATGAAAACCTTCTTTTGACAGGTGAGTTAAGCCCATTTTTATTTGTTGATATAATTTATATATTTGGCCTATTTTACCCTATATTTACTGTGTGCACTTTGCTATATTAGTATTTCTAGTTTATGTATTTTGATGTTTTATCATATTCTTTTGTTATGTAGTAAAGTTTGTATTATTTTGGTAGTTGTTATCTTTGTACTTATACATGTAATAATGCTTTAAGTCCTTTCTTTTCCTAATTAGGCATCTATTACTAGGGTTAACTAACTTTAGATAATATCCTTTCACCACTATTTATTAACTATGTGGCAATCAATGAGTCCATTCCACAATTACTTTTCTCCTTTTGTTTACCTCCCAATTTTTGGTTATTTTTTTTCTAATTATTACAACTTATGACATTGACATACTGTCCTTCAACACTTGTCCTCACTTTAATTTTATTCTTAAATCTCCACTTAAATAAATTGAATGATTACCACTAGTCATTTTGTTCAAGTTCTCTGGTTGTGTCTCGGTTAAATGAAGCTGTTCATCTCTAGGTGGCTCTAAAAGGGCTCACAAGTACAGTATTTGCTGATTTTTTTCTCATGGTTAAAACCTATTATACAGCCTTGATACATTAAGGACACCATGACTGGAAATAATTCTTGACTCAAACGTTCTTTCCTTTTGTTTCTTGTTTTTTTTCTTTTCTTTTTTTTTTTTTTTTTTGAGGAAGATTAGCCCTGAGCTAACTACTGCCAGTCCTCCTCTTTTTGCTGAGGAAGGCTGGCCGTGAGCTAAGGTCCGTGCCCATCTTCCTCTACTTTATATGGGGGATGCCTACCACAGCATGGCGTGCCAAGCAGTGCCATGTCCGCAGCCGGGATCCAAACCGGCGAACTCTGGGCCCCTGAGAAGCTGAAAGTTCAAACTTAATCGCTGTGCCACCGGGCCGGCCCCTCCTTTACTTTCTTAAAAATCTTGCACCAGTGTTACCTGTGAAGAACTACGAAGGGTCTGAGATTTTACCTACTGAGAAACTAATAAGCTAGACAGCTACTTTTCCATGGATGCCTGTAGAAGACAGGAGACTCCTGGGCCAGATACAAAAGACCTTATTATTCATGACACAGCAAGAAGCATGAACATCAGTGTATTTGCATCATTTCCTCTTATCCCAAGTCCTACAGGGATGATGCAGATAGCCCCAGATAAATGCCTGAATACAGAGTGGCTTGTATTACACAAGAGAAATCCTGAGCTTAGGAAACCTATATCTTTTACAATGGATGGTAAGCATCCCTGCCCTTTGCTTCAGAGGGAGATGACATGTCTACCTTCCAAGGCTATTTACTCTGCAAACATCCCAGAAAAGAGTCTGGAACAAAACGCAGTCAGTGCCTCTGCTTTCAAGACATGCAGACACATGAGATGTGTGGAGAATTGTCTCCCAATATTATCTTGATTTGAATACTGCAGACCAAATTTTGGTGGTATACAGATTCCTCAGGGATTCTTTACTGATGTCATGTTTCTTATTTAGTCATGAATATAAGGCTATGATTCTGTAGCATAACTTAAACAGGACTATTTTGAACAAAGCTCATATGAGTGACAAATCTCCTTTCCCACTCTAACAGTTAAGAATTTTTCTTCGTTTCCCTTCTCTCTTGACCCCATAAGACTTGTGATTGTGTATATCATGAGAAACAGTAGGACCATCATTATTGCCTAGAAGCTGCATCTTAGCTTCCTTTTATAAGCACTCAACGGATGGCCTGGACATAACTCAGAACAATTATTTCAGAAACTGTGGGGCTGGGATCCAGATGGCAGGTTATTTTAAAGCTCCCCAGGTGATTCCAAAGTGCATCCAAGGTTGAGATCAAGCTCTGATTTCAACCCACAGATAAAAACCCAACAACCCTAAAAATAAAAACTAAGGATCGTAGGAGGAAATATTTATTTTAGAAGAGACTTTTTAATGCTTTAATACAGATGTTAAATATTTGTCTCCAAATGTGTAACAAGAACTTGAGAATAGAAGAAGAATTATTTTCTTATTTAATACACTTTCAGATATTACAGGCAAACTCTTTAGTAGTTTAGCTAACAACAGAGATAACAGTATTTACATGTTCAAACCAAAGTTTTGATGTGGGTGGAAAAAAAGAGGTATTTTAAACTTCAAAATACATATGATTTGCCCTGGAAGTTGAAGCTCTTGCAAAGAACTTAAAATTATCTCAGATAGCTGGGCTATAAGATCACTGGAACGGCTTAACATTCTTCACCGTATAATTTGGAAAAAAGTGGGTACTTCAAGATATAGAATTCACAGTCTTTAGCTTTTAGCTCTAGGTAAAGAGTTCCATTGTTCTCTCTTTCTGTTTTTTTTTAAGTTTTCTATGTGCTTAAAGTGTATCTTATAGGATGCTGGCCATCTCACTTTGGCAGAAATACATGCAGCTAAAATTGCTTCCCTTTTGCTAATACTATATATTCAGCATTTTCCTGATAGGTGTACTTTTGGAAGAAACCTTCAGACATACACTGAATTTCTCTGTGAATAAAATGTTTAGTCTCCTTAGAACTCTCGAACGCAGACTTGACTTATCGACTCCAAAACTGCTGACTCTCCACAGTTCACGCCCGTAGACTTTCCATATGGCCTCCCCCTTTAATGATAAGTAAAGCACTTAGCTAGTCCTGGAAGACTGCTAGAAACTGCCATGAACTGTACAAAATGTCTGTTAGGAAGCATAAGTGAAAATGTTGAAAAACCCACTGAAGAAGTATATTCAGACAATCGAATTCCATCGTAAGAGTATCGGCAGAGACTTAGAATGCTTACAAAATAAAATGCATGAGTCCCACGCGAGTACTAGGTCTCTTTACAAACTGTACCAAGGCTACCAAACATACGTGACTGTAGGAATAAAAGTTATCTTGAGTTGCATTGATATGTCATCTTTCCCCAAAAAATTCAAAACATTTTAAAGATCAAACTCTGCAAAAAAAAAGAGAAAAGCATACTGTTCCTAACCTCAAGTTTTAGAGAAAAGAGATCATTGGAGATTGATTGATGGTCCTAAGGGACTACCACCTGGAGGTACTCAAGCATTTTTTTTTAATACATTGAGGCCAGGTGATTTGGCAAGCAATGCTAGCAAGTGTATAGTAAAAATAAGGAATATATACTGTATAAGTATTTATTAGCAAAAACCTGCAAGCTCTTTAGCATTAAATACACAAGAAAATATTGGCTAAAAAAGTTAATATTTTGAAGAATTCTTAGTTAAATAAGTATCCTTCTATGTCCTCTTATTTGTCCTTGGATTAAGAGAGTTGCTCATAGAAATGTTGCTACAGAACAGTACTTTATTTCTATCATTTTACTGGCAATGCAAATATTGCTGAGGACTATATCTCCACCACACAGTGTTCATACTCGATAAAAATACTCTCTAAAACCAATCTTTTTCCTAATAGACTACATGTTTTCTTTTTAAAGACAATTGTCAATGATAATTTTTCTTCTGCACCAGCTCCTGAAAGATACAGAGCCCATTACCAATCTTTACCACAAGTACACAGTTTACCTCTGGATCCACGTTATGGCTACCACCCTTTTCTCTTTTGTCCTGATTTACCATATGCATAATAATTTTTTTTAAATAATATAAAATTAATGTAAAACTTGGAAAGTGCAAAAAGGAAAATATACAAAACTCATGTCTATTTTTTCATTAGTAATTTTTTATTGAGGTAACATTGGCTTATAACATTATGTACATTTCAAGTGCACATAATTATGATTTGACTTCTGTCAAATTACATAACGTCGTGTTCACCACCAAAATTCTAGCTTCTGTCTATCACCGTACATATGACTGCCTTTACCCATTTTGCCCTCCCCTTTCTTTCCCCTCTAGTAGCCACCAATCTGTTCTCTGGAATTACGTGTTTGATTTTTTTCTTTTACATATGAGTAAAATCATATGTGTCTTTTTTATCCATTCATCTGTTGATAGGCACCTAGGTTGTTTTCATGTCTCAGCTTTTGTAAATAATGTTGCAATGAACGTAGGAGTGCATATATCTTTTTGAATTACTGTTTTCGGATTCTTTGGATAAATACCCAAAAGCAGGATAGCTTGATCAGATGGTAGTTCTAGTCTTAATTTTCAAAACAGCATGGTATTGGCAGAAAAACAGACACACAGATTGATGGAACAGAATAGAGAACCCAGGAATAAAACCACACATACATGGATAGATAATTTTCAACAAAGGAGCCATGAACATACAATGGAGAAAGGAAAGGCTCTTCAATAAACTGTATTGGGAAAACTGGACAGCCACATGCAAAAGAATGAAAGTCGACCACTATCTTACATCATACACAAAAGTGAACTCAAAATGGATTAAAGAATGTAAGACCTAAAATGACGAAACTCCTCGAGGAAAATATAGGCAGCACACTCTTTGACATCAGTCTTAGCGGTATCTTTTGAATATGCCTCCATAGACAAGTGAAACAAAAGCAAAAATAAATAAATAGGACCAAATCAAACTAAAAAATCTTCTGCATAGCAAAGGAAATCATCAATGAAACAAAAAGACAACCTACAAAGTGTGAGAAATATTTGAAAATTATACACCTCATAAGGGGTTAATATCCAAAATATATAAAGAACTCGTATGACTTAACAATGAAAAACCAAATAACCTGATTAAAAGTGGGCAGAGGACCTGAATAGACATTTTTCCAAAGAAGATATATAGGCAGTCAACAGGCACATGAAGAGATTTTCAACATCACTAATTATTGAGAAAATATAAATTAAAACCAGAATGAGATAGCACATCTAGCCCGTCAGAGTGGCTATAATTAACAAGACAAAAAATAACAAGTGTTGGAGAAGATGTATTCTGAGGTGGGGTAAACTTTAATTTTGTAGATGCAACTTTATTTTATTTCTACAAAGGTTTAGCTGCTGTTGCCATTTTTTAAATAGTAGCCTATGCCATTATCTGTCTCCCCCCCTTGGTTTCTGCTTATACATATATTGAATCTCCTTTGCCTCTATTCCAACCTTATCATTTTGTCTCTAATCCCTTTTAACTCTTCACTTCTATTTTCTTCTGCTTGTTTTTTCTCTCATTCCTCTTACTCTGTCTTTAATGTTTATTTTTCCTTGTGCTTATTCTGATTTTGTTTTCATTTCACTCTAAAATTGTGTTTTTTTCTTCCTTGAAGTCTATCAGATCAACCATCTTATCCTTTTTATACATCTCACAATCTCTTCCCTGAACTCTCACACTTTTACATTACACTTTTGTTTTATAGAGAGAGCTGTTTTTTTAATTTATCTACATACATTTAGTCACATTATTTTGCTCTTTGCAAATTTATTTCTCTGGTTAAAGTTTTTTTATCTGCCATGGGTTTCTTTTCCCTATTCCTTTCTTAATTATTTTTAAGATATTTTTACTCTGTTTCTCTGTTTCCTTTTGATCATAAATCTTTAAATAAGAAGAGATGAGTTTTTCCCAGAGCAGTTATTTCTGGAAACTTTTTACAAGGGAAAGACCAGAGCTTTGTTCTAGGCTAGTAGGAATCTAACTTATGACACAGGTTGTGATTTGAATTTTAACCTGTTTTGTGCCTAGACAAAAGAGATCACAGTTAGAGGAGTTATTTATAATGCAGAATCTCACTCATTCACCTTGCATCACCAAAATAATACTTCTCATAAATAAATTTTCTTTTGGTATTGCTCTTTATTTAGTCCAACATCCTCTGTCTCTCAGCAAAGTACTGGATCTGAAGATGATGCCACTACCATTGTGATTACGCCATCACAGTTGTGGCATGTAAGGGGTTTGGGGTTTGCTCCTCAGATTATGCCCTTTACCATGGAGAATCGTATATTTCCTAGTAGTTCTAAGATATTCAGAGATGTTTGGATTTTTACTTTATCTCATACTCTTTCATAATCTCCACTGTTTTTGGTAGCTCTTTCACCTATTCAGGGTTTCAGATTTCCCATAGTTTCATTGAAGATGCAATTGATACTTTTCCTTTCATTCATTCTACTAATTATAGAAAATTACCTGAGAAGAGGAAGGGGAAATATGTTAGAGTTTAAATCAGAATAGAAGTTTCAAATTTTATTGTAGTCAAATCCATTAATATTTTCCTTTACGATATCCGGTACTTTTGTCATTCTTAAAAATCTATTCCATATTCCCAAGGTAATATACATATTTTCATACATTTGTGAGGTATTTTATTTTACCACTTACCCTTTTATCCGTTTCCCTCCTTATCTAGTGTGCAAGAAGAGCATCACCTTTTTCCTAAATAGTAAGTCAATTATTTCAGCTTCACTTAGCAAAAAAATTCATCTTCGCCTCACTGATTTAAAATACCAATCTTATAATAAGTCAAAATATTTAATATGTTTGTGCCCCTTCTATTTTTCCATTTATCAGTATGTTGTTTTGGTAGAATTTGTATGTTTTAATTATTGAAAAATAAGATTATATATTTATACTGATATTTTGTCACTAGTTATATTATTAGTTATTTTTAAATCATTCTAAAGAATTTATTATAACAGATAAACTTTAAAAATACATTTCTTAAGGTAAGAAAATATCTTCAAGATTTTGTTTAGAATTTCACGAACGGTATAAGGATATGTAAGGATAATTGATGTCCATGCAACATTGAGTCACCTTATGTGAGAGCAAATTTTTTTTGTTTATCTGTTTATTATCTCTGTGATCCTTACCCACGATTATCAGTAGAGTGTAAGCTCCTGGAGGACAAGAAACAAATGCCTAGAATAATGCTTTCACATTGTAAACATTTAATAAAAATTTTCCGAAAGAATTAATGAATTAATGATCAAATTTTGGCTTTAGAAATACCACACAGTTGCAATATTGAGACCAGGAATAAACACTAGTCAATGACTAGTTGGCCATTAAACTAATTCAGACAAGAGAAGATGATTTAAGATGTTTTAAGGTAAGAGCAATAGGATTCAAAGAAGTTAATGATTTTAGAAGACATGTAGGAAATAGAATCAACAGAATTTGTGAGTCAGGGCTTTCTTTTATAATTTTTAAGAAAGGCAGAAATCAGGAGCCAAAATTTCTTTATCTCTGTACTTCCCTGAATATAAACCAAGGGCAACAGATATTTAATTCCAGATCTGAAAACATAGGGCTCATCTTTAAAGAAACTGAACTAACTCCCTGGATAAAACTAGGTTAGACTGGCCCTTGGCATGTAGGAAAAAAGATCTCCTTTTTTGGTCAGTTGGGAGTTTCCCAGATTAATTTCTGACTGTCTTTTTACTCACTCACCCATGAAAGAAACCTGAGAGTTCACATGATAACCCACTGCAGACATGGAATATGTAATAAGTGCCTTTATTCTAAAATACGAATAAACTATAAATGATCACAGGATAAATGAAGAAAAGCAGCATCATGAAAGAGATAGACCATGATAAATAAATAGAAAATTAAACAACCCACAATATAAGAAACCAGGATAAATCAAGCAATAGAGAATCACTTTGAAATAAAAGCCTAAAAGTTTATAAGATTATTGGGGAAAAAATGTGATGAGCTAGATAACAAAATTTTAGAACTCTCTCAGACTACAGAATAGAAAGAGAGAGCGAGAATAAAAATGACATACATTTTTAAGAGATTAATCCAGGAGATCTAATTAATAAGAGTTCTATTTAAAAAAAAAAAGAACAGAGAAAATAGAGGTATAATTATCAGGGGAATAAGAGAAGGGATTTTCTCAGAGGTGAAGAGTAACATAAATCTTTAGATTGAAAACAACTTCTAGTACTGAATAGAATAAATTTTAAAAATTCAACTAGATACTACATCATGAAATGTAAGAACACTCAGGACAAGAAGATAGTAAAACCTTCTGAAGAAAGGGTAGGGGACAGAGAGATGATTTACGAAAGATTAAAAATGAGAATAGCAACAAGCTTCTTTTCAAATTAGAGACTATAAGATGGTGAGACGGTATCATCAGAATTCTGAAGAAAAATTATTTTGCTCATACAATTATATATTCTATATTTAGCCAAACTATCAATCAAGTATAAAAAGAAAATAAAGATATTTTCAGACATCAAAGGAATCAAAAAGTTCACCTTCCAAGTGCTCTTTCTTAAGATATTATTCAAACAGTACTCTAACAATTTAAAAGAGAAAAACAGGAGAAAAAAAGACATGGGATACCAGAAACAATATTGCAGATGTAGTACTACATTAAAAAAATATGATCAAATTACAGTTGTGCTGCATATTTAGAAATCAATTAGAATAACAGATGCAGTTCCCAAGAAGAACGTCACCAAGAAAAATGGAATAAATAGCATCATTCCTTCAAATGGAAATTTTAGTTAACCATTCATTTCATAAAATATATGTTATGACGCCACAAATGCTACTACTCTCTTTGTAGCCTAAATCATCAAACCACAAAAGGAATTATTTGTACTTCATCATCTTCAGATAATACTCGTAAAACAAGACCAGAAGATCTTTCCTCTATGAGCCATTGAGGCCCAGAAAATGTCTGAGTTGTTTTCACATTCTGCATCTCTATATATCTATGTGATATCATTTTCTGTGCAATCTAGAAAGAGGGGATGGTATATCCCAGTTTAGTTCCAATTTCAGCCCTATGCCATACAGAGCTCAGAAGTCATGCAGCAGCCACCCACATGGAACCTACTGGAGGTAGATAGTCCAGAGCTGGTACTTTGCTTCCCCCAATCCCGAGGGAACAGAGTTTCTTTAAGCTTTGTGGCTAACCTTACCTGAGGACCTAATCCATGTGGTACCAAATGGCAGATTTTATTCATACCTGTTTCCAGGCAACAGGCTAAATGAAGAGACATAGAATGAGAAAAGGGCATATCCTTGCTATCTTTTAAGGAATGTCCTAGAAACCACCAAACACCGCTTCTGCTTATACCTCATTGATAAAGTTTAAGTTACATGCTCACCTAGATGCAAAGGAGGCTAGGAAATGTAGTCTTTATTCCATGCAAGTATGTGCCTAACTAAAAATAGGGGTTTCTATTACCTTGGAACAGAAGGAGAATGGATATTCCAGGACAAACTAACACTCTTGCCTCAGACGGGATTTGAGTTACATTTCTAACCCGTTAATTTGTCAAGAAAAGAATAGACTGTGAGAATGCCCTCCCCAAAAAAGAAAAAATATAACAATAAATTTCCAGGATAGATCTTAAAAGTAACAATGTTCTCTCCAGTGGGGCATATTCAATACATGGATACAGTCATTCACGTAATAGAGGTATGAATGTTTAACATACTTAACATAACTTAGAAGTAATGTAATAAACTATGTTAGAATAAACTTGACACTAAAAGTATTATAATTCAGTACCTCCCTGCACCCTAAAACAAAGATAGTAGAACTCAACAGGGCTATGTCTTCATAAAAACTAAACACAGATAATGTGGATAAAGACCAAATGACTAACATATTAATCACATAGTATTGTTGAGTCTGGAAAATGTTTGCCCACTGCTTCATCAAGAAGCCACGATATGATGGAAGACTGATACAGGATTGGAGCAGGAAGGGATTGACAGGGTGGAAAACAAAGATGGAGGCCAGTTCTGCAGCCACAATCATACTTTTTCATTACTTCTCCCTAGATTTTGACACAGTTAAAAAATACACCAGGAATTTGAGAAGATAGGGCATAATTCCTACATATTCTTGCAGCAGACACATTCTGCAAGAATTCTACCAAAGCAATTACACTGCTAGCATGGGGTAGCGGGAGCCATTTTGCAAATCCATTTGCACCCACCTTACTCTCCTCAGGGATGCATAGAGGGCAGAAATGATTTCTTCCTCTCTTATTTTCAAGGTCGTCTGTATGATGATGAGTAAGGGCTGAGCCTTCCCAAGCTTAGTTATCATCCTATTATACAATTGGAAAAATGTGGACAGCAAGAATATTAAAAATCCTATCTGCATTTACAATCTAATTTCCTATGAATAATCTTCCAGATTTGGCTGGAAAGTCGAGCACAACAAGCATCACATCTGGTGGATACAGTACATCAAGTTATCACCCTCCTCAGCACTCAGGTTTTATTGCTAAACACCAGAGCCTCCTGCAGCAGGAGCAAGGGGAAGAACTACATTCCATTGTTTCATAAATTCATTGTGCAGAAAAAAATGACAATTAAGCTGGTTCTGTTCTCATCATTTCTGATGGTGTGGGGCAGGTGATTCAACTATAATGGCACCTTTGAAATGGATTTTTATGGTGATGCAAAGATTACAATTTTTAATAGAAAATTACATTATGCTACTAGGTCATTTTTTCCACTTGGATAATGGTATTTTTCATCCCTTCCATTCTAATTTGTAAGTCAATGCAGTGTAAATAACTAAAGAGCATTTACTTATTATCATCATCAAGTCCACAGAACCAAAGATGATGAGAGTCAATTTTGTCATTTTTGAGTTAATGTGGTACAAGGGTATTTTAGTGTTTCTGATAATTGTCAAAGAAACAAGCAAATGAACAAAACATATCTGCTTGAATTTGTTACTTTTTGTGTACTATACAAAAGTTTATTTAAGATATTTCCAGTATACTTTACTATAAAAACTGTAGATAGGCAATCTGGCTAAATCCAACGGGGTTATATTTTGAAGTAGTCAATGTCACTTGATTGTATTATAAAGTTGTTGCTCTCTCTTTCCACGTTATAGAATTTGCATCAGTAGTTAAATTTGCCTTTATGTATCAGTATATTATATTAATGTAAATTAGAAATATCCAAATATAATACAGCCACAAGTCACTTAACGAAGGGGATACATTCTGAGAAATGTGTTGTTAGGCAATTTCGTCATTGTGTGAACATCATAGAGTGTACTTACACAAACCTAGATGGTATAGCCTACTACACACCTAGATATATGGTACTAATCTTATGAGACCACCATTGTACATGCAGTCTGTCAATCAAAAGGTGGTTATATGGCGCATGACTGTAGTCAAGTAACATTTTCAAGGAATATTTAAAAGGGCCTTGCTGTAGCCTGACTTGAAGGATGGGAATAGGAAAAGATTATTCCTTAACACTTAAAAAATGTGATTGACTGTTACACATAGGAATGGTATTATATGTCCCTCTAGAAGTAGAAAGAGAATGAATGGACATTACTTCTAGGAAGCTTTGTGTTGATCTCAAGAGGCCAGTTCAGAATGCACTAAATGTCGTCATGGAACAGAACATCTTTTGCTAAAATTGTTTTGGGCAATTATGTACTACTTTTCAAAGCTATTATAAAATTCTTTCTTTATTATCCCAGAGACGATTATAATATTACTTGACCACAGGGGTTGATTGAATTTTCCTGACAGAAGCAATGCTGCTTTATAATTTTTGTGTTACTTTCTGGGCTATAGGAGCCCTCTGCTGCATTTAGTTACTTCTATTTGTTGATTATCTGTAATTGAACTTGCAATTATAGCATTCTACCTAGAGAGGGAAGAGTTAATATTTTTTTATGTGAAATAGCTTTTTAGATCAAAGATATCAAAAAGAGTTCAAAACACTGTATGCTCCAGCCAACAATAAAGATCTTGAACAAATAAAATCTGTCAGGATGTCCACTAATTAAGGCTTTAAAAAAGCAAAGCAGATGTTCAAGAAAAGTTTGAGGCCTTCGGTATCACACTGGAAGATTTTTAAATGAAGAAGATAAAATGTATAAGCAACAGGGCTCCTGAAAAAGTGAGAGCTCTATCCTGTCTCATCTAGTACTCCTCCTGGACTCCAAAAAATAAGCGTTCCAAAAGGTGCCCACTGGAGATCTGCATCTCAAATCATAAGCTTGAGGAAAAAGTTTGTTTGAGATGAAGTGGTATAAAAAAGGGGCTAGACACCTCAGTCAAAGCTATCCTTTCACCCATGGAGATCGGTGTTTATCTCCTGACTCAAATAGAAAGGGAAAATAAATTTGATGATTGGCTTTTCTTTCCTGTAACAATCTCTTTAGTGACTCTACCTCTGCTTGGAAAAGGCCAAAGCCTGAGGCAAAAGCCCAACACATAAGACATTTACAGAGAGAGAGAATGAGGGTCATTATATTAATAACATTAACAATAATGATAAATAATAATAAAGCATAGGAAACAAAAACTAAACATTTTTCTTCTTCTCTCCCTTACCTTTCATGTTATTAAATTCTGTGAAATTAACAATTATTAAACACCTTCTCTGCACAACTATTTTTGTGAGGAACTGAGAGATATAAAGACAAACGTGTAAACAGAAGAATAATATAACTCAACATAAGAAAAGAGCCAAGGTGAAGAGGATTGTGCTGAGACATCACGCAGTTTCCACTCGGACAGGCTTATCCAACACTAAGTGGGGTTGCATTAATGGAGCTGGAGCACTAGATGGGTGACTGAATTTGAGACCAAGGGAACTGTTCCCAATGTGGATCAGGGGCCACTGAAATGTATTTCAATCCACAGGGAACTTCTCAGATACGCAAAAAGAGCCCATCTGATGCAAACAGTATCCTCATTGGATACATATCAGTGGTTCACATGAGTTGCTCAGTCAAGAAGGAAGCTGTTTAAAAACAGATTCTCAGGCTCTACCTCAGCTTTTTTGAATCAGCATTTTTGAGTATGAGGACCAGGAAATGCATAGTGTGTTAAGAAGAACCACCTCACCAGATACCTCTGGATCCTGTAGCATTCTAGGAAAGGGCCTCTAGGCTGACCTAGGAAAGGCAATGAGAGCTGATTTACCTACCCCAGGGATAAGAGAAGAAAGAAGAGTCAGGCAATTTGCCTCACTTTTGGGAACAATGGTCATGGTTTACTTGGACAACGTCCTACCATACTATTCCAACTTGTGAGCTCACAGCCACGAGCCTGGACTCTACTTGGTCGCATACAATAATACTGCTCCTTGGCCAATTCTAAGAAGTGGGCATTTTGGGATTAAACATGGGGTTTCTGTGCCATGTCCTGTCTGAAGCTCTGCAGGTTGGCAGACAAAGTGTAAGTGAATGTCACATGAGAGATTCTACAGTAAACTAAGTATATCAAATTTAGCAAGAAAGAGCAAACAACACAGAAAAGCAGACCATGAGACATCAATCTTTAGATATGTTTCTCCTTGTTCAATGAGAGAGGTCGCATTGTACTCAGTTGTTCTCAGTTAGGGGAAATGAACAAATAACTCACTTTGAGACACCTTAGCTGGATAAAGCACCTTGCATCACTGAGGATAGCTATCATTAAAAAGTTATAGATACCTGATTTGCCCCATTTCTCCAGGAAAAAAGACTTGTAACAAGAATATCCTTACTCTGAGAGTTTTCTTTTTTTGTTGTTGAAGTTATAACAATTTATAACACTGTTAAATTTAAGTTGTACATTATTATTTGTCATTCACCATATATATGTGCCCCTTTACCCCTTATGCCCACCACCCAACCCCCTTGCCCTCTGGTAACCACTAATCTGTTCTCTTTGTCCATATATTTGTCTATCTTCCACATGAGTGAAAACATAGTGTTTGTCTTTGTCTGGCTTATTTCACTTAACATAACACCCTCGAGTTCCAACCATGTTGTTGCAAATGAGATGATTTGTCTTTTTTATGGCTGAGTAGTATTCCATTGTATATATATACCACATCTTATTTATCCATTCATGAGTCAGTGAGCACTTGGGCTACTTCCACATCTTGGCTATTGTGACTATTGTTGCAATGAACATGGGAGTGCATAAGTCTCTTTGAATTGTTGATTTCAACTTCTTTTCATAAATACCCTGTAGTGGAATAGTGGGGTCATATGGTATTTCTATTTTTAATTTTTTGAGAAATCTCCATACTGTTTTCCATAGTGGCTGCACCAGTGAGCATTCCCACTAGCAGTGTAGGAGGATTCCCTTTTCTCCACATCTTCTCCAACATTTGTTGCTTCTTGCCTTGGTAATTATAGCCATTTTAACAGGTATAAGCTGATATCACATTATAGTTTGGATTTGCATTTCCCTGATGATTAGTGATATGAACATCGTTTCATGTGCCTGTTGGCCATCTGTATATCTTCTTTGGAAAAATGTCCGTTATATCCTCAGCCCATTTTTTGATCGGGTTGTTTGTTTTTTTGTTGTTGAGTTGTATGAGTTCTTTATACATTTTGGAGATCAACACCTTATCAGATATATGATTTGCAAATATTTTCTCCCAGTTGGTTGGCTGTCTTTTCATTTTGTTCATGGTTAGCTTTGCTCTGCAGAAGATCTTTAGTCTAATGAAGTCCCGTTTCTTTATTTTTTTTCTTTTGTTTCCCTTGGCTGAGTAGACACGGTATTCAAAAAGATCCTTCTAAGACTGATGTCAAAGAGCGTACTGCCTATATTTTCTTCTAGGAGTTTTATGGTTTCAGGTCTTACCTTCAAGTCTTTATTCCACTTTGAGTTCATTTTTGTGTATGGCCAAAGATAATGGTCTACTTTCAATCTCTTGCATGTGGCTGTCCAGTTTTCCCAACATCATTTATTGAAGAGAACTTCCTTTCTCCATTGTATGTTCTTAGCTCCTTTGTCAAAGATTAGCTGTCTGTAGATGTGTGGTTTTATTTCTGGGCTTTCACTTCTGTTCCATTGATCTGTGTGTCTCTTTTTGTAAAAGTACCATGCTATTTTGATTACTATAGCTTTGTGGTATATTTTGAAGTCAGGGATTGTGATGCCTCCAGCTTTGATCTTTTTTTCTCAGAATTGCTTTAGCTATTCTGGGTCTTTTTTTGCCCAATATGAATTTTAGGATTCTTTGTTCTATTTCTGTGAAGAATGTCATTAGGATTCTGATTGGGATTACATTGAATCTTTAGATTGCTTTAGGTAGTATGAACATTTTAAATCTGTTTATTCTTCCAATCTATGTGCATGGAATATCTTTCCATTTCTTTATATCATCATTGATTTCTTTCAATAATGCCATATAGTTTTCATTGTATAGGTTTTACACCTCCTCAGTTAAATTTATTCCTAGATATCTTATTTTTTTGTTGCAATTGTAAATGGGATCATATTCTTGAGTTCTTTTTCTGTTAGTGTGTTATTAGAGTATAGAAATTCAACTGATTTTTGTAAGTTGATTTTGTACCCTGCAACTTTATGTAGTTGTTGATTATTTCTAATAGTTTTCTGATGGATTCTTTAGGCGTTTTTGTGTCTAAAATCATGTTGTATGCAAATAGCGAGAGTTTAACCTCTTCCTTGCCAATTTGGATACCTTTTATTTCTTTTTCTTGCCTAACTGCTCTAGCCAAAACCTCGAGTGGTATGCTGAATAAGAGTGGCAAAAGTTGTCATACTTGTCTTGTTCCTGTTCTCAGAGGGATGACTTCCAGTTTTCCCTATTGAGTATGATGTTGGCTGTGGGTTTGTCATATATGGCCTCTATTATGTTGAGGTATTTTCCTTCTATACCATTTTACTTAGAGTTTTTAATCATAAATGGATGTAGGATAATGTCAAATGCTTTCTCAGCATCTGTTGAGATGACCATGTGGGTTTTATTCCTCATTTTGTTAATGTGGTGTATCACATTGATTGATTTGTGGATATTGAACCATCCATGCATTCCAGAATAAATCCTACCTGATCATGGTGTATGATCCTTTTGATGTATTGCTGTATTTGGTTTGCCAATATTATGTTGAGGATTTTTGCATCTATGTTCATCAGCGATATTGGCCTGTAATTTTCCTTCTTGTGTTGTCATTGTCTGGCTTTGAGATAAGGGTGATGCTGGCCTCATAAAATGTGTTAGGAAGTGTTCCATCTTCTTAAATTTTTTAGAATAGTTTGAGAATAAAGGTACTAAATCTTCTTTGAATGTTTGGTAGAATTCTCCAGAGAAGCCATCTGGTCCTGGACCTTCATATTTTGGGAGGTTTTTGATTCCTGTCTCATGTCTCAATCTCTTTACTTGTGATTGGTCTATTCAGATTCTCCATTTCTTCTTGATTCAGTTTTGGAAGGTTGTATGAGTCAAATAATTTATCCATTTCTTCTAGATTGCCCAAGTTGTTGGCACATAATTTTGCATAGTATTCTCTTGAAGTTCCTTGTATTTCTGCAGTATCCATTGTAATTTCTCCTTTTTCATTTCTAATTTTATTTATTTGAGACTTCTCTCATCTTTTCTTATTGAGTCTGGCTAAGGATTTGTCAATTTTGTATCTTCTCAAAGAACCAGTTCTTAGTTTCATTGATCCTTTCTACTGTTTTTTCGTATTCAATTTCATTTATTTCTGCTCCAATTTTTATTATGTCCCTACTTCTGCTGACTTTGGGCTTTGTTTATTCTTCTCTTTCTTCTTCTGTTAGGTATAGTTTAAACTTCTTATTTGAGATTTTTCTGGCTTGTTAAGGTGGGCCTGTATTGCTAGGAATTTCCCTCTTAGTACTATTTTGCTGCATTTCATATGTGTTGATATGTGTATTTTCATTTTCATTTGTTTTCCAATATTTTTTGATTTCTGATTAAATTTCTTCATTGATCCATTGGTTGTTCAGTAGTATGTTTTGTAGTCTCCACATATTTTTCACTTACCTAGCTTTTTTCTTGTAATTGATTTCTACTTTTGTAGCATTATGGTTGAAAAAGATGCTTCAGATGTTTTCAATCTTCTTAAATTTATTGAGGTTTGCCTTGTTTCCCAACATATGGCTATCTTTGAGAATGTCCCATGTGCACCTGAGAAGAATGTATATTGTGATGATTTTGGGTGGAGTGTTCTCTATATATCAATTAAGTCCATCGGGTCTAGATTTTCATTTAATTTCACTATTTCCTTGCTGCCTTTCTGGCTGGTTGATGTATCCTTTGATGAAAGTGGGGTGTTAAGGTCCCCTACTGTTTTTGTGTTGCTGTTGCTATCTCCTTTTAGGTCAATTAATAGATGTTGTATGTACTTTGGTGCTCCTGTTCAGATGCATATATAAGTGTTATGTCTTCTTGGTGGAGTGTCCCTTTTATCATTATATACTGCTCCTCTTTGTCTCTTATTGTCTTTTTTATCTTGAATTCTACTTAATTTGATGTAAATATGGCAACACCTGCTTTCTTTTGTTTGCCATTAGCTTGGGGTATCTTCTCCCATCCCTTCACTCTGAGCTTGTTTTTGTCTTTATAGCTGAGATGTGTTTCCTGGAGGCAGCATATTGTTGGGTCTTGTTTTTTAATCCATCCAGCTACTCTGTGTCTTTTGATTGGAAAATTCAATCCTTTTACATTTAGAGTGATTATTGATATATGAGGACTTAATGCCACCATTTTATCAGTTGTTCTCCAGTTGTTCTATATTTCCCTTGTTTCTCATCCTGTATATTTTGGACTGCCAATTCAGTTTGGTGGTTCTCTATGATGGTTTTCTTAGTTTTCCCTTTATCTATCATTCGTGTCTCTGTTCTGATTTTTTGTTTAGTGGTTACCGTGAAGTTTGTGTGGAAGATAGTCTTTTTTCTGATATCCTTTTATTTCCTTAATCTAAGCAGGTTCCATCCCTTACCTCTTTCCCTTATAAGTTATTGTGGTCACAACTTATTCCATTTTGTATTGTGAGTTTGTGGTTAAAATGAAGTGATTATATTTATTCTTGATGTTTCTCTTCCCTTTACCTTTAATGTTATAATTAAGTGTTTGCTTATTTGTTCTGACAGGGAGCTGCAATTTTCTTATTTTGTCTTCCTATTTATGTCTGTGCTCACGATTTTGTATACCTTTCTCTTTTTTTTTCAGGTATGAGGGCCTTCTTGATCATATCTTGGGGGCAGGGAGTCTTGTGGTGATGAATTCCCTCAGATTTTGTTTATCTGGGAAAGTTTTTATTTCTCTATCATATCTGACAGATATTTTCACTGAATAGAGTATTCTTGGCTGAAAGTTTTCTCCTTTAGAATTTTGAATAGATCATTCCACTGTCTCCTAGCCTGTAAGGTTTCTGCTGAGAAATCTGCTGAAAGCCTGATAGGAGTTCCTTTGTAGGTTATTTTCTTCTGCCTTGCTGCCTTTAATATTTTTTCTCTGCCATTGATTTTTTCCAGTTTTAGTAATATAGGCCTTGGAGAATTTCTTTTTACATTGATGTAATTAGGAGTTCTATAAACTTATTGTACTTGTAATTCCAACTTCTTCCCCAGGTTTGGGAAGTTCTCAGCTATTATTTCTTTGAACAAGCTCTGCTCCTTTCTCCCTTTCTTCCTTCTCCAGAATACTTATAATCCTTATGTTGCATTTCGTAATTGAGGTGAATATTTCTCGGAGAATATCTTCATTTCTTTTTAATCATAGTTCTTTCTCCTCCATCTGAATCACTTCTATATTCCTACCCTCTAAATTGCTAATTCTATCCTCCATAATATAAGCTCTGTTATTTAAGGTCTACACATTTTTCTTTATATAATTCATCGTGTTTTTCACCTCCAACACTTCTGATTGGTTTTTCTTTATAGTTTCAATCTCTTTTGTGAAGAATTCCCTCTGTTTGTTCATGTTGTTCCTGATTTCATTTAACTGTCTTTTTGAGTTCTCTTGCAACTTGCTGAGTGTTTTAATAATAGCTATGTTTAATTCTCTGTCATTTAGATTATAGATTTCTGTCCCTGCAGGATTGATTTCTGGGTGTTTGTCTTTTTCCTTCTTGTCAAGAGTATTAATGTACTTCCTCATACTATTTGATGGAGTGGATTTGTGTCTTCACATAGTGATAGTTTCTGGTCACAGATTCTACCTGCTGCCACTTGGGGGTGGGAGGCCAGGAGCTGTGTATTCTAAGCCTGATGTGATCCCTGTCAGCTGTGCCTGTCTGAGCCGATCTCAGTGGCCCTGTGGGCTCTCCCACCAGAAGGGAAAGCAATCATGTATGGGCTCAGGACTGCCATCACCTGTTCCTGTATTCACGCCAAGGCATGCCCCCACCCTCAGGGCAATAGTGGTGCTATGGGCATTCCAGCCGAGAGAGCAGTCATATGTGTGTACAGAGCTGCCAGGGGTCTGGAGAGCACTCACCTATATCCACTACCTCCCTGGGGGTAGTCCATCCACCTTCAGATATGTAGCTGCATGGGTCTCTCAGGCATCCTGCTGTGCTGTATGGGTATCTTCTTCTGATCAATGGATGCTCATTTAGTTGTAGTTCAAAGGGGGAGAGACAAAGAGAACAGCTCACTCTGTCATGTTGCTGACATAACTCTCTGAGAGTTTTAAAGAAAAGTAGAGAAGAGGATTAGAGGGCAGGATGTTTTGAGATCTTCAAAGTGGTAGATACAGAACCAGTCATTGCACAATAATCACCAACCAAAGTCAGGAACCCAGCCTCATCTAAATTTGATCACTTAGCTGTTTTACTTGCTATAAGTGGGCATTGGCTTCCAGCTGAACCAGACCACTGTAGCTGAGCTGGTGCCATGGTCAGGGCTACATCTATGGCCCTGTACTGCCCAACTTATTAAACAATAAATTAGATAAAGACAAAGAAAGTATGTCTAAGTTTTCAGGTGATACAAAAAGGAAGGATACCGAAGACACTGGTTCACTTTCAGGATTCAAAAAGATCAGAATAGCTTGGAATGTTGAGCCAAATGTAACAAGATCAATGTAACAGGTTAAATAAAAGGCCCTACATCTGTGGAAAAACAGCATCACCACAACAGATCATAGAGGTGTAGATTAGTAGCATCACCTAAAAGATAAAAAGGAAAATTTAAATGTCAACTCGAAGTCAAGAGTTTGATGTGGGCAACCAAAACACAAAACGTGGTCTCAAGACTAAGAGTGTGGTATTTCCTTCCTAGGTAATGACAGAAGAAAATTCTCGCAGCTTTGGCCATAATAAGTAACAGAAGAACTGGGCTTCCTCAGCCTCAGCATGGATGTCAATGGGTGTTGGAAGCAAGAGTGCTGTCTCTGAGCAAACATTTATGGCAGAGTTGTCACATTTTATAGATTCCACCAATCTATAGGTTAGCTGAGCATCTCTGAGTATAGGGACTGTGGCTGACCTGTTTATAATTACTTCCTAGTACCTGATGCAGAATTGGGGCTAAGGAAGAATTTCACAAATGAATTACATAATTTATTTTCTTTTCTTTTCACACTCTAATCAAGAAATACTGCAGCTAAGAGGTGGAACAGAACACAGGAAGGTATCAAATCCATATGGAAACCAAGGGGACTGTAAGAAAGTGAGACCCTTCTCTGAAGACTCCCAGAATTGTTTTGGCTAAAATTAAGGGATGCTGAAATGTAGTTCATGGATATTACCACAGTCTTAGAAGGCACAGCCTCCTGAGGTCTTGTGGTGATAATCAGTCTGGCTCACTGCACACTAGAAAAAGACGGTGTCTCATCTCCAGTCCAGGTCAGAGAGTTACACTTTAATAGAAGTTTGTATAGGTTGTTTCATGTTACAATATCTTTCTCATCCCTTTTGCAGTTTAGGTCCCCTCCATTATCCTAATAACACACATCCTGTAACAAGCAATATGGTTATTATGAAGAGAGAAGAGGAAGGAGCATGATCCTGACAATGGAGCGTCATCCCCAGTGTGAAGGTATGAGTTCTGTGTATCTTGTGGTGATTTCAAAGACTGTGATATGCATTGGCAAATTGGAAGTTTAAAACCCCTACCCAGATGAAGGGGAATCTGATCTCTTGGCACCAGAGCTACATTTAAGAGCCATGAAATCTTTCCATGAAACATCTTCCATGAAAAGAAAAGGCCTACAGCATAAATCCAATGAGAAAAGAAGCCTATGGTAAAAAGAAACATAGAGTGGTAGAGCGTGTTCAAGAAATGGAAAATACAGTTGGCCAAGCTATTTTAGTTTCATAAATATGCTGTGCTTTTCCTTGCCTGCAGGCTGCCACATATGCTGCTTCCTCTCTTCACCTAATTCCTGTTTACACATTAGGACTCAGCTTAGCCATCACTTTTCAAGGAGAGATTTCTGTGACCTCCTAACCAGACACTTGCAATACTGCAATCAGTGTTTAGTACCTCTGTCACTTCGCTCCCTTGTGCCTCTTCTGGCCTAGTATTTATCCCATCCTCACCTGTCTGATGATGTGTCTCTATCTTCCACCAATCTATAGGTTAGCTGAGCATCTCTGAGTATAGGGACTGTGGCTGACCTGTTTGTAAT
Source organism: Equus quagga (assembly GCF_021613505.1). NCBI lineage: Eukaryota > Metazoa > Chordata > Mammalia > Perissodactyla > Equidae > Equus > Equus quagga. The sequence goes on from NC_060274.1 coordinate 58,734,146, forward strand.
TACTTCCTAGCACCTGATGCAGAGTTGGGGCTGAGGAAGAATTTCACGAATGAGTTAGGTAATTTATTTTCTTCTCACACTCTAAGTCACAAACAGATAGCATTTCTAGAGGAAGGAAACTCCAAAATGGCATATTTCTCTTAATATAATTTATAAAGAGTACTTGGGAAAGAAATTACGACATGATTTATAACTTTCTTAGCCTTCATTCATTTACAACACTTACTAATTTCTCCACAATTTATTATTTTTGAAGAGTTAGCTGTTGCCTTTGAACAGATATATTGACTATATCTGCAGGAATTTAACCCCCACTTCTCTTAGTTGCTTAAAAAGAAAGGACAAATTTATTTTTGGCAAGAAATTACAGGCAAATAATTCCTTATTCATTGTCAGTTATCAGTCACAATTAGCAGAGCAATAATAATACAAAGTCATCAATAAAATCTCATGCAATGCTTGCATCAGATTTCTAATGTATTTGCCTTGTATATCTCTATAATATAACGCTTAAACTTGGCTTGCCCTTCTTAGATGTAATGCTTTACTGGAAAATTTCAGGGAAAAAAAGGAAGACATTAACATTTAAGTTATGAGGAAAGGATTCTTTACTCTAATGATCACTTTTCCACTCAGAAGCAGCCCTGAGTAATATATTCATTATAAACCAGCGGCACGAGGTCTCTTTTAGTCACTTTATAACACTGACAGAATTATTAGTTAAAATTAGACTTCTCATTTTCATATCAGGGAAGACATCAACATTAGTTTCTATATTAAACATAAAAGTTATTCAGACATTCTGGAACTGTAAAAAGCTTTTTAAATGAATTTAAGGTGATGGATGCAGGATTGTCTGAACACTTGTTTAACAGAAATTATGATAATCAACCAAATTATATTTTGGAAAGGCAATCATTTCTTCACTGCAATGCAGTAATACATTTTCCAGTCTACAAAAAATACTATGTATGAAAAAGAATTTTACAGTACTTTTTATAGTTCTACAGAGTAGCACATTACTACTTGCCAACTGCAATTGCATCATAATTCAACCTGCTACAACTGTAAAACTGTATCTTGACTTGATTAAACAAAAGACACCCCAAGTATATATGTTGTATGTATATATGTGTTTACAGCAAAACCAGGGATGAAAATAATAACTATTTTAAATGTTTGGCACCTAAATAAAGTTTCCATACAATGAGGAGAAATCAGAACATCTAATGGGAAATCAAATAGATTCTGCCTTTAATTTTCTATTACACTTGGCATAGGTCTCCTGAAGAATATTTGTCTATAGACAAATGCAGTGAATTTATTGCAGAGAGGTTATATCTTCATTTTATATAGCAAAAAGCCGAAGGACAAAGGAATACTATCCTAAAAATTCTTTCTTGTCTGAGATCATGATCTCAGATATGTCTGTATTACTTCTCAGGGGCTTTTGGGCTGTGACTGCCCCAGGTCCTGTCGGTCATCCCACCCAGGGCTGAGGGGTCACTATCTCAATGTATGTGTTACCCATTCATAGCACAAAGATTGGGAAGCTCTGGCTTAGGAAATGATGGGATTCATCAAAGGAAACAAAGCTGTTATAAAGATTACAGATCAAAGAGAATGTCCCCAGATCCCAATTATAGAAAATATTTTTAGATGATTGATACATGGTTACAGAAACAAAGTCTGAATTACCAGGGGGCAGGGCAGTTTAACAGTTTTAAGGGAGAGTTTTGCCATGAGAATGCCTTAGTTCAGAACACAAATGCATCATTTACTCTTCATGTAAATAAGAGGAAGCTATCTGACTCCTCTGTGCTTTGGCTTCCTATTCTGCACAGTAGTGATGGGGCTGGTACCTCTCTCACAGGGTTGCTGGAAGGATTGAATGTCTTATTATATTTTAAGCTCTTAGAGGAGTATTCAATAAATGTTAGAATTAATTAGAATATATCTCAATACAATGGAATTAAAATATTTTTTTACCTTGAAACAATCAAAAATTATAGAAAATTGTCAAGAAAATAGAAATAAATTTTATTTTTCCTGAAACATTTGAGAATAAGTTGCCATCCTGATGTTCTATTACGCTCAACACTTTAGTATATTCTTAAGTGTACTTTTAAATACTCAAAGTTTTTAAACTATGTTAGTATATTTTCTTGAAAGTGAGGACATTCTCCTATATAACCATAATACAACCATCAAAACTGGAAAAGTAACAGTGGTATGTGGCTACCATCTAATCCTCAGAGCTCATTCAAGGGTCAATATTTGTCCCAATAATGTCCATTATAGCAAAAGCAGCTGGTTCAGAATCATGTGCATTTGTTTTCATCCTCTTTTAATCTGGAAGAGACCTCACTGTCTTTCTGACTTTCATGATCTTGACACTTTTGAACATTACAATCCAAATATTTTGTAAAATTTTCCTCAGTTTGGCTTAGCCTGATATTTTCTCACAATTAAATTCAGATTATGAATCTGGCAGGAATATCACAGAAGTGATGCTGTGTTCTGATTGAAACCTCTAAGTTTGTACACATTTTGATTTGTCTTATTAGTGATATTGATAAATTTGATCATTTTATTAGGTGGTATCTACCAGACTTCTCTACTAAAAAGTTTCTCTTTTTTCCCTTTGTACTTAATAAATATTGGGGAGAGGGGACATTACTGTGAAACTATGTAAATATCCCATTCCTGATTAACTTTCAATACATTCACTTATTTATTTGTATCAGTGAGAAAGGGAACACATACATGTGGAAGGCAAGTTACCTACTACCAGCACCGACTGGGCTTCCCTCTCCTCTCAGAATCTCAATGAAGAGATATGGGAGAAAAACTGCTTCAACTCATCTCACACCTTCCCCTAAACATGAATCTCAAATAAAAAGATAAAACACACAAGCAAGTATCACCAACTCAAAATTCGAGAAAAATCAACATCATGGATGTCTTAAATCAGAAAATAGAACAAAAATACATAAAAGAAAAGAAATAGACATAGAGAATAGATGCAGAAGTGCCTACATTCTTCTGATAGTCCAAAGTTGAGGAATATGAAGAAAGGAAAGAAATAATAGAGAATTCTCTAGAAGTGATAAACGGCAGAGCACTCAGGTTGTGAAGGCAACTAAGAACCAAGGGAACTTCCTTCAGTGGTAGGAGGACATCTATCAGAAACTTAAGCAAGTATGGAGTAATGTTAGAAACATTCCCAATAAAGTTAAAAAAACAGACAAGAATTTTACAACTTTCCATAGATTCTAATCAATGAAATATAACAATTAAGAGATATTGAAGTTTAGCAAAGAAGAGATGTAGAAGATAGGATTGCCTATCCAAGTGTTGGCAAAGGTACGGAGAAACAAGTCTTCCTGGGCACCACTGGGTAGAGGGCTTGTGGGGGGAGGGCACTAAAATGAGAGCAATTCAGCAAGATCTCTGAAAATCAAAAAGGTTTTATCTTACAACTCAGAAAAAGTTGTAAACCAAGATTATAACTTTTAATAAAATATATTCTCCCCTCCTATCTTGATAAATGTACCTTCATAATCTCAAAACTGAAAAGTATGTGTAAAGCTCTTTTTTTATATTTACTGAAAACCAGCAAAATATCAACAAGTGATTGGTGTAGTTATTATTGCCATTGTCTAAATGGTCTTTTAATGGGCTAGCAATATTTGTATCAATAATAAAACAAAGACCTAATTAATAAATTATTACACATTTATTCCATAAAATTGATCCTTCTTGATTTGATTTCAGCAGTCATTAGACTATACTATAATCTAGATTTTTATATAACTTTTGTTCTGTTTATATTAATACCAAAGTAGATAGGCTTCTAAAGCCAGTCTATTTCTTATATAGTTTTTATTTATTGTTAGTTGGAGACATTCCTCACTGCTGAGGAAATATAAACCGGAATTCTTAACAGAGTTGATAATTAATATGTAGATTACAAATGAACAATACATTTTATATATGGTACTCAAACACTGTAATGGACTGCACATGATAAATTATTACAGAAAATATAAAATATTTTAATTTAGTTGTATAAATCACTAACTATACAGCATGATTTTTAATATCACTTAAACCAATATCTAGGTCCATAAAATATATTTTAAGTTATTTCTTCATGGTTTTTAATGCTGGGACATTTTTTGTAAAATGAAAAAATAGAAGCATATTGCCCAATTTGTTCAAATCTCTCTTTAAGACTATATCATGGGGCCAGCCCCGTGGCCAAGTGGTTAAGTTCACAGGCTCCGCTTCGGCAGCCCAGGGTTTCACTGGTTCAGATTCTGGGTGTGGACATGGCACTGCTCATCAAGCCATGCTGAGGCGGCATCCCACATGCCACACCTAGAAGGACCCACAACTAAAAATTATACAACTATGTATCAGGGCGCTTTGGGGAGAAAAAGGAAAAATAAAATCTTAAAACAAACAAATAAAAAAAGACTATATTGTAATCTAGAACAACCAGAAATTAGTTTTAAGCTTGTTTGTTCACAAATTTTCTCCTTTATAGGTATGTAATTTTGTTATATTTAATTCAAATGTTATTTTTGTTACATATTTCACATGTTTCTTTCTATTAAAAGTTTTATCTAAATTAAAAAATATTTCTAATCTTTAAAAAGTTGAGATATCCACACTTAGATGTTTGGTACACTTTTACTAATATTTTAAATAATATGCAATATTTCATAATCAAATGACTGTGGCTACTGCAAATTCAAAATTAACTTTCCATCAAAGGCCATAATTTGCATTTATTTGAAAATCTACTGTTGTCCTTCATACTTATTCTACTGCATTTCATTTTCATCTTTTCTAAATGAACTATAATAGCCTTATCAGCATTCAGTCAACATTCTCATCATGTATTCAAGAGACTTAATGTCAAAACTGATGTGTGATTCATGAAGATGTTCAATTTTTGGAAACAAAGGTCAGATATGATCTTTGACTTATTCCTAACAAGAGCCCTGCTCCTAGGATAATTGAATCCACATCTCATGGGAATAAATTTATACTATATGGCCAATCTGTCATGGAATGTTTGCAAATAGTTTGACCAAAATTTTGGCTTGTACAGCTTTTTCTTTACCAATCATGTTAGCATCATATAAGTTCGCTCTTCAACATGTTGTAAGTTAATGCTTTATATTCAAAATCATTTTTACAGTTTTCATCTCAAGTTCAAACTTGTACTTTCTGCAACAGATGTTTAATCATGGAAAAAATCATTAATTTCTACTTCTTTGTTTTCCTCTCTTGGTAGTTAAATCATATGCATAATAAAAGCATTGTTCAGCATGACATTTGTTAATGGTACATTTTCATTGACTGAATATTTGCTTTATTAAAATGTATCTTTAATTTCTTGTCTCGCTTAATTTCTCACCAAATTAACCATCTCATTTTGATTTCTCTATTGTAAATAGTCATAATTTGTTTTACTATGGCTTTTTTAAAAAATCCATCTTACATGTTCAGCCATTTTTAGCATCAAACTTTGAAATCATATCTATTACACCCAGACATTTTCCAATCTTTTAGTGCCACAAAAAAGGATCATTATTCTTACTTAAATATCGGACACACATTATTCTTTTAGCAACAACACACCAATGTTCTTTATTAATGTTCATTAGTCTTTTTTTGAATACTATGAATTATTTGCTCTTTATTAAACTTTTTAAATTTCTGAATGTATATATGCTTTTGCATGTGCAAATAATATTTTATGTCCTTTTAATTGAGAAAGTAATTGTTTCCAGTCATCTATACATCATTGACCAAAGCTTAACTTGAAGATTAATAAACACATAATATAAATAACAAAATCCCACCTTTGTGCTGAAAAAGAAAAGCCAGTTTCTAACTTACTTCTTCATTTACAAAGTATGTGTAGAATTAAACATAAATTTCTGCCATATTCATCCAATGGAAAATGGTAAATACTAATTTTATTCAGATTATGTTTTGCCATAAATATCCTTATGCTGTCAGAAAGATGTGATAGCCATTTTCCAGGACCATCTTCTAAAAAGCAGAGTAAAATGGCTATCTTTCTTCTTCAATTTGCCAATTTCATGATGGTAATTTTCTTCGCCTTCTATGGGAAGAAACTCTGCTGGGCAGAGTTGCTTTTATTGATTCTGATTTGTGGCTTCAATATGAATAATTTTCTTTTTTTATTCTTATGCTTTTGATCAGCAATTAAGACTTAATTTAGTAAAATATTAATAAGTTGCAGGAATTGTATCTGATCTGTTCAAGTTATAGGCGAGGTTAATTTTCTTGCTTCGTTATTTTGATCAGTAATTAATCTTCAATAAATGACAAATCTGTATTGTCCTATTAGCAAGTTTTATGTGGTTTGGGCTTAATAGCATGAAATTCTTACTTTACTTTTCCGAGTTTTAATAAATTACTTAAATTGCCTCTTTGAAGATTTCTCCTTTTTTCTTTTCAGTTGTGTTTCTTTTCTGAACTCCTCTTTCATTTTTCTATCATTATCTTCACCTTATTTATTCTTTTGAAAGAACCAAAAATGAAATATAATTGTATTCGTAGAGTGAAAATAATTTAGTATATTTTCCTCCAAGTATTTAGTTAAAAATATAGCAAATTCATTCAAAAAACCTTAACTAAGATAAATGTAAAAAATAAAAATAAAAATATATAAATATAAATATATACATAAGTTTACTTTTAAAATATTCAAAAATTAAATACTAAAATTAAAAGATGAAATGTAAATTTTAATTTAATTTTTAAATCAAAGTTATTTAAATAAAACCAACATTAAATTTACATTCTGAAATTTTAATTAAACCTTATTGAATACTTTTAGAAAAATAAAACTCTTCTCAATTCTGTAGTTTAACTTCCATATAGTTGCCAATGTAAAGAATCAGTGTCCTGCTTCACCCATGATACATCTAGATTTTTCATAGTAATATGAATTGCTTAATACTGCAAAATATTACCTAGACTCCATGTAGCACTGTTGTGAATACTGTGCTAACTTATGGTTGCTTTGAATTGGAACAGAATGAAGAGTAAAAGCACAAAATATACATTGACAGCTGCTGGAAACAATATTTTACTTTGTAAAAATCTATTGTATATACTATCTGAGAAGAAGCATTGGACATGTTAATTAGTCTTTTCTCTTACCTAAAGGATTTTATGGACAAAATCCTCCCTAACTCTGGAGCAGTGCCCATCTCTGACGTTGGTAGAGGCACCACTCACTCTGTCCTATCCTTCGGAAATAGTCACCTTTGTTTGTGGGCATAGGTAAAGAGGTATGGAAAAGCATCTCCCTGGGGCATAAAATTCACATTATATATATATATATATATATATATATATATATATATATATATATATATACACACACACACTACATCTTCTTACCCATTTTCCCATTGATGGGCACTTAGATTGTTTCCATATCTTGGCTATTGTAAATAACACTAAAATGAACATAGGTGTGCATAAATCTTTTCAACTTCATGTTTTCGTTTTCTTCAGGTAAATACCCAGAAGAGGACTTGTTGGATCACATGGTAGTTCTGTTTTTAATTTTTTGAGGAACTTCCATACTGTTTTCCATAGTGGCTGCACCTATTTATGTTCCCAACAGTACGCAAGTGGTTCCTTTTCTCCACATCCTTCCCAACACTTGTTATTTCTTGTCTCTTTGATGATAGCCATCTTATCAAGCATGAGGTGATATCTCATTGTGGTTTTGATTTGTATTTCCCTGATGATTAATGACGTGGAGTATGTTTTCATGTGCCTTTTGGCCATTTATAAACCTTCTTTGGAAAAATGTCTATTCAGATCTGCTGCCCATTTTTTAATTAGAATGTTTAGTTTTTGATATGGAGTTGTATGACTTCTTCATATATGTTGGATATTAACTCCTTATCAGATATATGGTTTGCAAATATTTTACCCTATTCAGTAGGTTGCTTTATCACTTTGTTGATGATTTCCTTTGCTGTGCAGAAGCTTTTTAGTTTGATGTAGTCCTACTTTATTTTTGCTTTTGTTGCCTTTGCTTTTGGGATCAGATTCAAAAAAATCATTGCCAAGACAACAAGGAGCTTAGCACCAAGTTTCCTTCTAGGAGTTTTATGGTTTCAGGTCTTACATTCAAGTCTTTAATCCATGTTGAGTTAATTTTTGTGTATAGTGCAAGATAATGGTCTACTTTCATTCTTTTGCATGTGGCTGTCCAGTTTTCCCAACACCGTTTATTGAAGAGACTGTCTTTTCTTCCTCGTGTATTCTCACCTCCTTTGTTACAAATTAATTGACCATATATGTGTGGATTTATTTTTGGGCTCTCAGTTCTGTTCCATTGATCTGTGTGTCTGTTTTTATGCCAACACCACACTGTTTTGATTACTATAGTTTTGTAATACAGTTTGAAACCAGGGAGTGTGATGCCTCCAGCTTTCTTCTTCTTTCTCAAGATTGCTTGAGCTATTGGGAGTCTTTTGATGTTTCATACAAATTTTAGGATTATTTATTCTATTTCTGTGAAAAAATGCCATTGGAATTTTGATACAGATTGCCTTGAATCTGCAGATTGCTTTGGTTAGTATGGATATTTTAACAATATTAGTTCTTCCAATCCATGACCATGGAATATCTTTACATTTCTTTGTGTCTTATTTAATTTCTTTCATCAATGTCTTATAGTGTCCAGTGAACAGATCTTTCATCTACTTGGTTAAATTTATTCCTAGGTATTTTATTCTTTTTGATGCAATCATAAATGGGACTTTCTTAATTTCTCTTTCTGATAGTTCGTTGTTAGTTTATAGAAGCACCACAGATTTGTATATTGATTTTGTATCCTGAAACTTCACTGAATTAGTTTATGAGTTCTAACAGGTTTTTGGCAGAGTCTTTAGGGTTTTCTATGTATAAAATCATGTCATCTGCAAATAGCCACAGTTTTACTTCTTCTTTTCCAATTTGGATGTCTTTTATTTCTTTTTCTTGACTAAACACTCTGGTCAGGACTTCCAATACTATGTTGAATAGAAGCAGTGAGAGTGAGCATCCCTGTCTTATTCCTGATCTTAGAGGAAAAGCTTTCAGCTTTTCACCATTGAGTATGATGTTAGCTGTTAAATCTTTAGTTGACTACTTTTCAAGCTGTTTCGTGTGTTTCAATTCTACCTGACATTCCATATCTCATTGCCCCTTAAACTTTGGATACATCTACAAACGTGATTCTTAATTACTCCATCAGATAGAAATTTTAATGGTTATCTGAATGGTCCCTTTATGATTCTCAAATCAAAAATCTTTCTTTTATTTAATTGCAAACAAAAATTTTCCTGAATATTCATGTTGTGTGCCAAACATTGTGCTAAAGACTTTTTTACATATTAATTTTATTGAATCCTTACAATTACCTGTAAGAAAATGTCACTTTTTGCAAATGAGAAAACTGAGGGTCATGGAGATTTACCGTACAAAACAAATATTGGCAGCAAAAGGACCCAGATTGAGAAAATGTAAAAATCACAGACATGGAAAAAATCAAGACTTAATCCAAGCTAATATGTTCTAGGTAGGCAAAAGGAAATCAAGTAATTGAGAAGCAAACACAGGACAGACTTGTTTTGGATTTTGATAGTTTGAGGAGAGAATCATCAAAAAGGAAAATGTCTATCCACAGTGTCTAGGTTTAGTTGAGCTGGATTCACCCTGGAGAAAAAGCTGACTAAGTGTGTATTTTATGCACTACTGTAAGTAAAGTAACTATAGGGTTTTCCAAGTTTGACAGCAAATAGTCTCAGATAAGGGTGTTAGCTAAGAAGTAGAATAAGGAAATAAGGAAAGATTTAGTGCTAGAAGGAAAAAGAGGAACATGGAATGGATCAGCTTTCACAGTTTTGGATGGCCAGACAAGAAAGTTTTTTGTTACAAAAACAGCAACAAAATGCAGACCCTTCCAAGCGACTATAGGCTAAAGTAGCTTGATGCCCTCTATGCCAAGCCACTAGCAGATTACACTTAAGCAAATGCCAAGACTCAACATTGTCTCACAAGTCCCAGAAAAATATCATTGGCATTTTAAATAATATGCAACATAAGATGTAATACAAAACCAGTAGTTAAGTACAGTTGAAATTTAATGTAATACCTTCAATGCTTTCCAAATGTCTCTAATTCTTGCCCAAAGGAGGACTTTTGCTTTTCTGCCTAGAGAAATGTTTGCACTTTCGTACTGATTTTAACAAATATATAATATTTATTAATATATATTAGTACATATTAATATATATGTCAATATACAATGTTTGCCAGAGGACTAGGGGTCATAAAAATGATTGCAACTTCCTTACTAGTTATACAGAGAAAAGATTTAATGTCTATATAGATAATCATGCCACTTTAGAACATGGTTTTACTGATCTTTGTGACATTTAGTAAAGTTTAATGTTAATGTCTATTAAACAAATATATTATAACATCTTGCCAAACCACATTTATCCCTCACCCCCCACCACAACCCAGAAATTTAGCCAAAAATAACTAATTCTACATAAGCATATGGCCCTATGATGTGACAAAAGGACTATATGTGCCATTTATGGCTTTCTCACTAATTGCTGAAACTTTGGCTTACAAGCACGATCTGCTTAAGACTGTACTAAACACAGTCATTAATATTATCTGTGTAAAACCAAGCACCATTTAGACTATCAATCAAATTCATAGGAAAATTTTAAGAGCATCGTGCCTAGAATACAAAAGCATTTAAGCACCTAATCATGTATAAAGCTCTCAGTGCTGAGAAAATTAACTGCATGGGCCCCTGACCTGTAGTAGCTTTACAACCTGAAACAGACAACGGAATAGAACCATGTCTATGTAGGTCATATGGTCAACAGAAAAGTAACAATAATCTTCAAGGAATTTAGACATTCACATATGGTGATTTTAGAGGGGAAAAAAAATTTAGGATAAGCATCTACAAGTCTATGAGATATTCCCTTGTTTTCTTGTTCAAGAAAGAAATAATTCAAACCCAAGTCACAGGAAATGTCTCTTTAAGCGTAACCATGTGATAGATACCACAGAGAAAGGCAACCTGGCCTTATGTAGTATGGCAATTTCCCTGTAGTAGACGTAGCATTGTAAGCAATGATGTCCAATCATTCAGATTTAACCACCACAACCTTCCACCCCACAACATCCCCAGCATCTCCTTCATGGAATTGATCACTATCGCAATTAATTCATGGAGTACTTGCTTCATTGCATATTTAGCATCTGTTTCCCCCACTAGACCAAGACTCCATGATCCCCACTACCTACTTGCAAAGTCTAGCACATGGTAGCTGTTCTGTAAATGTTTTGGGAAACAAGGAAGTGACAGAGGGTTGAAAGGAAAAAGGAGAACTCTGGCCATAAAACAATAAGTAAAATTAACATTGTCGGTGTCACAATCCAATGTACACATCGGGATAGATGCAGAGAGGGCTGATAGCCACTCTGAGTTTATTATAACCAGCATTTCAATATATACATAGCTTACAGCTGTTAAACATACACAGGTGTTCTGGATGAAGTAAATAGCAAATGACAAGAATTCTTAGTGATTTCTCAAGGAGCCCTCCCTCTGTCTCTGTTTTGATATTATCATGTTTTTGCTGTGCTCGTATATTTTTATCTCGGAGCAGGCAAGTCCTGTAGGCAACGGCTCCTCCTGTTCCCGATATTGATATCGTGTCTCCATCTGTGCCCCCAGGCGACCGATGCCTGGCTTAGGTTGCCTCCCCCTGGAGGTCTTACCCATCATTAGCTAACTGGCCTTCTCACCTCCAGGTCACAGTTTTTTGGCAAGCCTTTTCCAGTGATTATTAACCCTTCCTGCTTCAGGGGCGGCTACAACCATGAGACTCTTTAACATATTTAATAAACACTGAGTAGCTAGACTAACACATAAACGCTCAGTTGGTAAATTTATTCACCTCAAACTGTGACCATTGACCTCTTTACATTTCCTAAGAAAGAGTGTAAGACTTAGGAATGAATCCTCAGCCTGCTTTAAATCTTGAAAAGACCCAGAAATTCCTTTTCAACTCTATCATGTCAAATCTGCATCCCTTCATTGGTGTGACTCTGCTCCCTGTTTTTTGAGCTATGACCTCTTCAAGCCTTACTTTCTGGAAAGCCCTTGCTAAATTAAAATGATCGCCTGAATAAAATAATCTCCACTGCAAAAACAAAGGCCATCTTGTTGGGAGTTGCCATTCTGGCTCTTCATTAACCAGATAACTTTGATTCTTTGCTGCAGTTGCATATCTCACGCCATTAGGGATGCTACTTGTCTCAGCTCCTCAGAGTCCATGTGTCCCTTACACTAGTGCTGCTCAAAATGTGATCCCTGAGCCAGAATCAGCATCATACAAATCTTTGTGCCCAGTCTCTTGAAGCAGAATATCTGAAAATGGAGCCCCCAAATCTGTGTTTTAGCAAGCTCTTCAGATGAGTCCTGTGAATGCTGAACTTTGAGAAGCACAGCCCTACGCATCTCTGTTTTACTGGCCTATGGCATAGACGTTGGTCCCTCGTACTTTCTTAGGTGCAGTTTGCATTTGGAAAATATAACGTAGCTAGCCTAGACATTCTAGTACATCTCTTCCTCTGCCCCGTCCTCACCAGACTCTCAGTGGGAATAGTGATTAAGAGCATGCATTCTGGACTTGGATTGCTAGGATCTGATTCCCAGCTCTACCATTTGGTAGCTATGTGACCTCAGGTAACTTATTTAACCTCTCTATGCCTCAAATAGACTCATCCAGAAAAGGGGAGTAATAATAGTATCCATTTCATACAGTTATGGGAAGGATTGAATGAGTTAATATACATTCAAGAGCTTAGAAAAATATGCAGCATATAATAAGGGCTACATTTGTTTATTATTACTTAAGGAAGATTGAACTCATAAAATCTTCTTTTTCTCCCAGGGAGAGTGATTGTTTCACCTATCATCTTTCCTCTGGAAAATAAATCCATGCTGAATGTCTCATGCAAGCTAAATTCTGGTTTCCATGATGGAGACAAGAGTTAGCTGCTTTGAAAGTATTTTCCTAGGTTGATGTGTGATACAGCATTATAACGGAAAAATTACACTAATGCATTTCCTTTCATTTTTGAGTATCATTCTGAAGAAATGAGTTGCAAATGCTCCATATCTGTCATGAAAGTTGGTACACATGGACAAGACTAGCTTTCCTAGGCACCCTCTTATGAGATGGGAATATATAAATTAAATTGGCAGGTAGCTCCCAAAGAGAAACAGTAAAGAAAACCTTTACCAGTTTGATTTATATTCTCAGTAAAATACAAATATGGGTAAGATCTTCTTATAATGAACTCCACTGGACCTGTAATTTCCTTTTGCTTAATTAAATTCTGTTACTGTGAATATGTTGCTAGAAATCATATCCCTGGTCAGAGCATCCAGAGCTGAAACTCTGCTGTTGAGTAGCCAGCCACTCCAGCATGAATTAACAAGTGAAAAGAAATATTTTGAACCCAATTGGGAAAGAGAAAAGCAAAATGAGCTCATCGTCTTGTACTTTTCTCTTCTCCAATCACTGCTCAAATCTGTGGTTTAGCCTTAGATGGTGTTTTAGGTTCTTGTGGATGGGTGTATAGATGTGCTTAATTTCTTTAGGGTTTGGGTTTTTCTTTTTTGAGTAATCAGGAGACCCGCAGTGCTAGAGTAAGAAAATTGGATATTGTTAACTAACCTTGTTAACATAAAAGAATTATTAGAAATCTTTAAACTCTTTTGTTTCACCTTCCTTCTTTCAATGAAAGCAACATATTTGGACATGGCTGGTGAACAGGTATAAAATTATCAGACATGATCACCTGTAGAAAATTATTTATAGCAAGAACAGGACCCTGATGGTTTGGGCCACATGCTACCACATGGAAATCTCTTTGTTCTTTGGAATGCTTATTTATGGTGGAATGTTCATGCATGAAAGATTGACTGATTGCATGACTCTGCTCTTCAATCTCCTATTTAGGCTTTATTATTTCATGTATTCAAGATTCAGAATTAAGCTATATAATCAATAATGGGTATTTACATATATATATACACACGTAAATATATATGCATATGTATGTATATATGCATATATATGTGTGTAAACATAGATATTTATGGCAGTTTGATTGTCAACAGTGGACTTTTTAAATTTTAGTTTCAAATTTTATTAATATTATATTGTTAAAATAAAATAGATAAATGAATGTTCTATGTTCTATGTCCATTATATTTAATCCAGGCATTTAACTTCAAGGAATATGTCCTAAGAAAATAACTTGTAATGGGTTAAACAATATATGGGTGAGTAGTCTCCCCTCAACATCATTTATGAGTGAAAAATTAATACAAAATGAATGTCCAGCAATAAAGAAATGACTCAGGTTAATGATGGATAAACCCACAATGGAACACTTTCAATAATTACAAATTATGCTTATGAAACCAATAAAGACTTAGCTAGTCACTAAAGGTTTTTGCAGTTACTCATTATAGTTTTTAGTTGTTTGCCCACCCATTGTTAACTGTGCTGCTTAGGCAATATGCTACCCAACTCCCACTAGGGTCCTATAGATAACATCTACCTGGTGTCTGGGTCACCAGGTAACAGATGTCTTGAGCTGTTTTTCAGGGTTGAGGACCCCCTTGTCCAGTTCGTGGCTGTTGAGACCACCACCTCATCACCTGGGCCTGTGAAGGTGCCCAACTGATAAAAAGAAAGAGTGATCTTTTCAATGTCAAGAGGCCAAAAACTCTACCCTCAGATCACGCTAACACTGCCATTTGGTAAACGTGTCCTATGAAGAGGCATGAAGTTTGACCATGCTTGTGCAGATCATCAATTACCTCATTTCTCCTCACCACCAATCATCTATTCCTCACTTCAGACCACCTTGCCCCTCAACCCCATAAATATCCCTGAGTCTCCATTTTGGAGAAGGTGGATTTGAGACTCCTTCTCCCACTTCCTCACTTGGCTGCCTTTTGGTTAAAGCTCTCTCTGATGCAATCTTTTCATTTTGGTGATTGGCTTTCTGGGCAATAGGTAAAAATGAACCTGGTTGATAACACTTGTAAATATCATGAATTAACATGCAAGGCAAATTATGTTATATAAAAGAAAAACTAAGATCCAAAATTGTTCACTTAGTGAGACTAAAAAATAAAAAGATGTGTATGAAAAAGACAAAGATAATACAAGATTAATAATGGTAGAATGATGACTTCGTATTTGAAAAATTTTAGCTTTTATGACCAAAAAAATAGTTTTTATTTCAGTTTAACTCAAAGATACAGGCATTTTTCTGGGGCCAGCCCTGTGGCCGAGTGGTTAAGTTCTGCTTCAGTGGCCTAGGGTTTTGCCAGTTTGAATCCTGGGCATGGACATGGCACCACTCATCAAGCCATGCTGAGGCGGCATCCCACAACTAGAAGGACGCACAACTAAAAATACACAACTGTGTACTGGGGGGCTTTGGGAGAAAAAGGAAAAATAAAATCTTTAAAAAGAAAAAAGATACAGGCATTTTTCTTGTTTAACTTAGCATCTTACTAGTCTAAATGAAATGATTGAATTAATATGGCTTAAATATTTTAATAGCAAATTTCATTATACTAAATGAAATTTCGTTATAAGAGGATTTGGCTTAAAAGATTTTTATTTTTTTATTAACTAATTTATTTAATTTTGCTTTTGGAGGATTCTAGGGACTCCATTAATTATTTTTTAAATTTATTTTTATTTATTTATTTTTCATTTATTTGTTTATTTTGGATGTACATCATAATATATTTCGAATTCCGTGTAGATTACATCATGTTCACCACCCAAAAACTAATTATAGTCCTTCCCCTCACATGTGAGCTTAATCACCCCTTTTGCCCTCCCTCCTCCCCCTTCCCCTATGGTAACCACCAATCCAATCTCCATTGCTGTGTGTTTGTTTATCGTTGTTTTTATCTTCTACTTATGAGTGAGATCATACGGTATTTTACTCTCTCCCTCTGACTTATTTCACTCAGCATAATACCCTCAAGGTCCATCCATGTTGTCACAAATGGCCGGATTTCATCATTTCTTATGGCTGAGTGGTAGTCCATCGTGTATAAATACCGCATCTTCTTTACCCATTTGTACCTTGATGGGCACCTAGTTTGCTTCCAAGTCTTGGCTATTGTGTATAATGCTGCAATGAACATAGGGGTGCAAGTATCTTCATGCCTTCGTGTTTTCAGGTTCTTTGGATAAATACCCAGCAGTGGGAGAGCTGGATCATATGGTAGATCCATCCTTAATTTTCTGAGGATACTCCATACTGCTTTCCCTAGCAGTTGCAGCATAATGATGTTGAGCATCTTTTCATATGCCTGTTGCCCATCCATATATCTTCTTTGGAGAAATCTCTGTTCAGATCTTTTGCCCATTTTCTATTGGATTGTTGGTTTTTCTGTTGCTGAGCTGTATGAGTTCTTTGTATATTTTGGATATTAACCCCTTATCTGATATGTGGTTTGCAAATATCTTCTCCCAATTGTTAGGTTGTCTTTTCGTTTTGTTGATGGTTTCTTTTGCCATGCAGAAGCTTTTTAGTTTGACATAGTCCCATTTGTTCATTTTTTCTTTGTTTCTCTTGCCTGGTCAGACATGGGACTTGAAAAAATGCTGCTCAGACCAATGTCAAAGACTATACTGCCTATGTTTTCTTCTAGAAGTTTCATGGTTTCAGGTCTTACATTCAAGTCTTTAATCCATTTTGAGTTGATTTTTGTGCATGGTGTAAGGGAATGGTCTACTTTCATTCTTTTGCATGTGGCTGTCCAGTTTTCCCAACACCATTTATTGAAGAGACTCTCCTTTCTCCATCGTGTGCTCTTGGCTCCCTTGTCCAATATTGGCTGTCCACAGAAGTGTGGGTTTACTTCTGGGCTCTCAGTTCTGTTCCACTGATCTGTGTGTCCGTTTTTGTGCCAGTACCATACTGTTTTGGTTACTATGGCTTTGTAGTATATTTTGAAATCAGGGAGTGTGATACCTCCAGCTTTGTTCTTTTTTCTCAGGAATCCTTTGGCTACTTGGGGTCTTCTGTTGTTCCATATACATTTTAGGATTATTTGTTCTATTTCTGTGAAAAATGCTGTTGGAACTTTGATAAGGATTGCGTTGAATCTATAGATTGCGTTAGGAAGTATGGACATTTTAACGATGTTAATTCTTCCAATCCAAGAGCACAGAATATCATTCCATTTCTTTGTGTCTTCTTCGATTTCTCTCAACAATGTTTTATAGTTTTCGGTGTACAGATTTTTCACCTCTTTGGTTAAGTTTATTCCTAGGTATTTTATTCTTTTTGTTGCAATTGTAAATGGGATTGTATTCTTAATTTCTCTTTCTGTTACTTCGTTGTTAGTGTGTAGAAACACAACCAATTTTTGTACGTTGATTTTGTATGTTGATTTTGTGACTTGACTATATTCCTTTATTGTTTCTAAAAGTTTTTTAGTGGAATCTTTAGGGTTTTCTAGATATAAAATCATGTCGTCTGCAAAGAGTGACAGTTTCACTTCTTCTTTTCCAATGTGGATCCCTTTTATTTCTTCTTCTTGCCTGATTGCTCTGGCTAGGACTTCCACTACTACGTTAAATAAAAGTGATGACAGTGGGCATCCTTGTCTGGTTCCTTTTCTTAGAGGGATAGCTTTCAGTTTTTCTCCATTGAGAATGATACTTGCTGTGGGTTTGTCATATATGGCCTTTATTATGTTGAGGTATTTTCCTTCTATACTCATTTTATTTAGAGTTTTTATCATAATTCGATGCTGTATCTTCTCAAATGCTTTCTCTGCATCTATTGAGATGATCATGTGATTTTTATTCTTCATTTTATTAATGTGGTGTATCACGTTGATAGATTTGTGGATGTTGAACCATCCCTGCATCCCTGAAATGAAGCCCACTTGATCATGATGTATGATCTTTTTAATGCATTGTTGTATTCGATTCACTAGTATTTTGTTGAGGATTTTTGCATTGTTGTTCACCAGTGATATCAGCCTGTAATTTTCTTTTTTTGTGTTGTCCTTGTCTGGTTTCAGTATCAGGATAATGTTGGCTTCGTAAAATGAGTTAGGAAGCCACCCCTCCTCTTCAATTTTTTGGAAGAGTTTGAGAAGGATAGGTATTAAATCTTCTTTGAATGTTTGGTAGAATTCACCAGGGGAGCCATCTGATCCTGGACTTTTATTTTTTGGGCGATTGTTGATTGCTGCTTCAATCTGCTTACTGGTGATTGGTCTATTCATATTTTCTACTTCTTCTTAGTCCAGTTTTGGAAGGTTGTATGTTTCTAAGAATTTATCCATTTCTTCTAGATTCTCCAATTTGTTGGCATGTAGTTTTTCATAGTATTCTCTTATTATGTTTTGTATTCCTGAAGTGTCCATTATAATGTCTCCTCTTTCAATTCTGATTTTATTTATTTGAGCCTTCTCTCTTTTTTTCCTGGTGAGTCTAGCTAAGGGTTTGTCAATTTTGTTTATCTTTTCGAAGAACCAGCTCTTGGTTTCATTAATTTTTTCTATTGTTTTTTTATTCTCTATTTTGTTTATTTCTGCTCTGATTTTTATTATTTCCTTCCTTCTGCTGATTTTGGGCTTTGTTTATTGTTCCTTTTCCAGTACCTTTAGATGCACTTTAAGATTGTCTATTTGGGACTTTTCTTCTTTGTTGAAGTAGGCCTGAATTGCTATAAACTTCCCTCGTAGAACCACTTTTGCTGTATCCCACAGGTTTTGGCATGTCATGTTTTCATTTTCATTTGTTTCCAGGAATTTATTGATTTCTTCTTTGATTTCTTCATTGATCCAATCATTGTTCAGTAGGATTTTGTTTAATCTCCACATTTTTGTGGCTTTTCTAGTTTTCTTCCTATAGTTGATTTCTAGTTTCATACCTTTGTGGTCAGAAAAGATGCACGGTATTACTCTGATCTTCTTAAATTTTTTGAGACTTGTTTTGTGGCCTAATATGTGATCAATCCTGGAGAATGTTCCATGGGCATTTGAAAAGAATGTGTGTTCTGTGGTTTTTGGATGGAATGTTCTGTATATATCTACCAAGTCTATCTGGTCTTGTTTCCTTTAAGGCCAGTGTTTCCTTATTGATCTTCTCTTTGGATGATCTATCCATTGGTGTAAGTGGAGTGTTAAAGTCCTCTACTATTATTGTGTTACTGTCTATCTCTCCTTCTATGTCTGTTAATAATTGCTTTATATATTTAGGTGCTCCTATGTTGGGTGCATAGATATTTACATGTGTTATATTTTCTTGTTGGATTGTTCCCTTTATCATTATGTAGTGCCTGTCTTTGTCTCTTTTTACAATTTTTGTTTTAAAGTCTGTTTTGTCAGATATAAGTATTTCTACTCCTGCTTTCTTTTCTTTGCCATTTGCATGGAATATCTTTTTCTATCCTTTCACATTCAGTTTGTGTGTGTCTTTACGTCTGAAGTGTGTCTCTTGTATGCAGCATATACATGGGCCTTGTTTTTTTATCCATTTGGCCACCCTATGGCATTTGATTGGAGCATTTAGTCCATTGACATTTAAAGTAGCTATTGATAAATATGTATTTATTTCCATTTTGTCACTTTTTTTCTGGGTGTTTTAGTAGTTCTTCTCTGTTCGTTTCTTTTTCTCTTGCTCTCTTCACTTGTGGTTTAATGGCTATCTTTAGTAATATATTTGATATTTTTGTCTTACTTTTTTCTTGTTTGTTATAGGTTTCTGATTTGTGATTACCATGAGGATCCTATTTAATATACTATGCATATAACAGTCTATATTGACTTGATAGACTCTTTAGCTTGACCTCTTTCTAAAAGCTCTACTTTTTCACTCCCCTCCTCCCACATTATATATTTTTCAAATCATATATAGTCTCTTGTTTAGTGTGTGTCTATCTATTACCCTCTTATCATTGAAATAAGTGATTTTAGTACATTTATCTCTTAACCTTCATATTATCTTCACAGGTAGTTGATCTGCTGCCTTTACTATATTTTTACCTTACAAGTGATTTTATTGCCTGGTGTTTTGTTGTTGTTGTCTTGTTTTTTTGATAATTTTTTTATCTCTATTGGTGGTCATTGCTTTCCCACTTAAATAAGTCCCTTCAGCATTTCTTGCAGAACTAGTTTCTTGGTGATAAACTCCGTTAATTTTTGCTTGTCTGGGAAGCACTTTATCTCTCCTTCCATTCTGAATGACAACCTTGATGGATAGAGTATTCTTGGCTGTAGGTTTTTTCTTTTTAGCACTTTAAATACATTGTGCCATTCTCTTCTCACCTGTAGGGTCTTGGCTGAGAAGTCCGCTGATACCCTGATGGGCTTCCCTTTATATGTCACTTGTGACCCTTCTCTTGCTGCTTTTAGGATTCTCTCTTTGTCTTTAATTTTGGACATTTTAATTATAATATGTCTTGGTGGGGGCCTCTATGGGCTTATCTTGTTTGGAGCTCTATATGCTTCCTGAACTTGGATGTATGTTTCCTTCCTCAGGTTAGGAAAATTTTCGTCTATTATTTCTACAAATAAATTTTCTACCCCTTTGTCTCTCTCTTCTCCTTCTGGGACACCTATAATCCAAATGTTAGCACACTTTATATTGTCCCAGAGTTCCCTTAGACTATTCTCATTCTGTCTAATTCTTTTTTCTCTTTTCTGTTCTGCTTGGGTGATTTCTTCTAGTCTTTTGTCTAGCTCGCTGATCCGTTCTTCTGCTTCCTCTACTCTGCTATTGAGTCCCTCTAGTGAATTTTTCATTTCCAGTATTGTATTCTTCATTTCTGATTGGTTTTGTTTAATATCTTCCAGTTCTTTGCTGATGTGCTCACTGTGTTCATCTCTTCTTTTCCCCATATCTGTGAGCATCCTCATGATATTTTGTTCAAACTCTTTGTCTAGGAGGTTGCTAGTTTCTGTTTCATTTAGTCCTTTTCCTGGGGTTTTGTACTGTTCCCTTGCTTGGAAACTGTGCCTCTTTCTCTGTGGTTATTTCTATGTATTAGGAGAGTCAGCTATGTCTCCTGATCTTGTAGAAGTGGCCTTATGTATGAGATGCCTTCTGAGGCCCAACAGTGTGCTTCCCTCTCATCAAGAGTCCATAAGAACCAGGAGTGACCCCTTTGTGAGCTACTTGTGTCCTTCTGCTGTGGCAGGCTTACTCCCAGTGCAGGTACCCAGGGAGTCTAATCTTTCCTTCCCTGGGCAGCTGTTTGTAAGTCCAGTTTGGGGCACCTCAGCACTGATTTGCTACAAAGTCTATCAGCATACTCCTATTGCAGTTTTCCTCTTAATTGGGTTGATACCCAGTATAGCTGGTTGCTAGGTTCACAGGCATACAGTTGTGATGGGTCTCAGGCCCACAAGGTTGTTGTCAGTTCTCTTAGGAGTGCAGCTGAGTGGGGCTGGTCCTAGGCACAAGGGCACTCAATTTTTTCAGGCTTTGGAAGGTGGGGCTGATCCTTTTTATGGCTATTTGTGAAGCACAGGTCTTCTGCCTCTGATAAGCCTCACCCCCCACAGGACCAGATTCACCGTCAACACAGTCCTGGTCCATGCACACTTCTCAACCCCCTAGAGTACACCCCAATGCCACACTGCAGGGGCCCCCACTTCTCCACCAATGCCCCCCCAGTTCACCTGCTCCTCACACAGGCCTTGCCCCACAGAGGCAGACACCCTTGCCTGCCTGCAGAGGATTGAGGCACTCAGTCAATGCAGGCTGAAAAGTAGCCTGAGGACTTGCAGTTAGGTGGGACCAGTCCCTAGGGTGGGTTGCCTGCCCTGGTTGAACTGGATTAAATCTGTGCTCTAGTGTATATGGCAGACCCCTGGGCTAACAGGCCAAGGGATGAACCTCAATGGCACCCACCAATGTCTCAGTCTCCAGAGAGGTCCCACCTCTCACCAAGATGCCCCCAGAGCCCACCAGGTTAGTCTCATTTCACCAAAGGATTGTCAGCCTTCTCTCTGGTGATTTTAGGTTGCTGCAATGAGTGAGTTTCTGTGTGGGCCCTTTAAGACCCATGTCTTTTCGGCCTTTGGTGGATAGCTTTTCTGGGGGTATCCTCGCTGCAGTTAATAGGCAGCAGCCAGACAGTAAGACTCCCATCTCAGTTGGGCTGAGTGTGAAGGATGCTTATAGCAGTATCGCCCGCACTCTGGGCCTCACTCCTCCAGGGAGGGCTGTGTACCTTAGGGTGGCTCCCACCTGGCCAGCTGAGAAGCTCCGCTGCTCCCAAAGGTGGATTTTTTCCTCTCTAGCAGGAATTACTGCCTCTTCTGCCTTTGTCAGGACTGTCTCTTGTTGTGGGGGTTCTTTTTATCCAGTTTTCAGTTTTCAATCCAGGGTAATTTTTCCAAAAATTGTTGTATCTTGGTTGTGTTCGTGGGAGGAGGCAAGTTCAACGTCCGCTCACACTACCATTTTGACAAGA
Source organism: Equus quagga (assembly GCF_021613505.1). NCBI lineage: Eukaryota > Metazoa > Chordata > Mammalia > Perissodactyla > Equidae > Equus > Equus quagga. Next base: position 58,756,784 of record NC_060274.1, read on the forward strand.
TCCTAAAAGATTTTTAAATGACCATTATACGTTTGTACAGTTTTTTTACAATGGTATTGTACTATGAAGTCACATAGAATAAAATAGCTGACAAGTTATGAGCTATGTTATAAACTGTATGAACTATACTATATTGACTTTTAATAAGTACTCAACAGGCAATGTTATCATTAATTGAGTGTCATAGGAAAAAAACAGTTGATTCAGATGAAGTTATAAGGATGTTTAGATTTGCCTGATAGACATTTATACTAAGTTAAGAAAAATATTCATATCTAAATAGTATATATTTTGATTTTCTGAAAGATTATTTCCATTAAAATTACTATATTTCTGGGGCCGGCACCGTGGCCGAGTGGTTAAGTTCGTGCCCTCTGCTTTGGCAGCCCAGGATTTCACTGGTTCAGATCTTGGGCTCGGATATGGCACCGCTCGTCAGGCCATGCTGAGGCAGTGTCTCACATGCCACAACTAGAAGGACCCACAACTAAAAATATATAACTATGTACTGGGGGAATTTGGGGAAAAGCCAAAAACAAAACAAACAGAGAAGATTGGCAACAGTTGCTAGCTCAGGTGCCAATCTAAAAAAGAAATAATGACTATATTTCTTAGGATGTAAATCCTTTCAGTAAAATTGTTGTCTTACAGGCAATTGTTTAATGAGTTTGGTAGGAGGTTCTTGTCTAGGGTTTGATGTTTCTGCATGATTAAACTCATCAATTTGCAGCTCAATGATATTAACAAATAGAAGAAGGCTAACAGGACTGTATAGTCTTTCTGTTTGCTCTTCCCTTGTGACTAGCTTTCATTTTAATATAAGTATAGCAAATGGAATTAACAAAATTGGGCAATTTCTTTACATGTAACAAATCTTGGAATATAAGACTCCTTCATGTAAGAGAGCACCACAATTAGACAGAGCCTCTTGTAAATACAAATCAAACCAATTTTCTCTCCATAAGACATTGGCAAAATTCTATAAAAGGAAAAAAAGGGGAGCAAAACTTTCACTGCAATAAATAAATATTTAAATGAATAATTAACTTCATGCATTAGAATATTTGGTATTTTTCATTAATTATGTTTCAATCTATTACTATGAATGCCATAAAGACAGAATTTTCAGTGCAGTGTTATCTTGTGAAAGCAATACATTGAAAATAGTTTAAATGGGCATCAAAATAAAATGGTAATATAAATTATGGCAGAGCCTTACTATAGAATATTAAGTGTGCAATAAAAAAGAATGAGTAAATATAATCCACTGACCTAGAAAGTGTCCATGATGTTATTTTTAGTAAAAGTAATCTCCAACCCATTATGTTTGGCAAGATTCCATTTTAATTTAAAAAAAAATTATTTTAAGGGCCTGGGCCAGTGGCATAGCAGTTAAGTTCATGTGCTCCACTTTGGCGACCCAGGGTTCATCGATTCGGATCCCAGGGGCGGACATATGCACAGCTTATCAAGTGATACTGTGGTAGGCGTCTCCCATATAAAACAGAGGAATATGGGCATGGATGTTAGCTCAGGGCCAATATTCCTCAGCAAAAAGAGGAAGATTGGCTGCAGATGTGAGCTCAGAGCTAATCTTCTTAAAAAAAAAATTTATTGTATGATATGTGTTTTTAATGAAGGTTACTTCTGAAGAGTAAAGTTTGAGGGGTAGGGAGGGAATTTCAATTCTTGATTTTTAGAACACTCAGCAGAGGGAATTACAAACAATTTCTACTTTTTTGCATTATCTTAATTTTCTAAAATAGTTTTCTAGTGATGAAATTAATATCTATGAGTTAGAGAAAACCTTGAAAATATAGAAAAAATTCTGAAATCTCATATAATTCTATAACCAAGAGATTCTCACAGAGAATAACTTGGCTCATTTACTTCTAGTATTTTTTTATAATTTTCATAATTTGTATCAGTGGTCCCAAACTTCCACAAGCATCAGAATCACCTGGAGGGCTTGTTAACACACAGGTTGCTAGTCCCATCCCCAGAGTTCCTGATGCAGTAAGTCTGAGGGGGGGCCCAAGAATTTTCATTTCTGACAAGGTCCCAGATGATGCTAATGCTGCTGGACCGGGATCTACACTATAAGAATTACTGTTTGATATATTAGGAGCATTCTGTATAGAACATTATATGTTTTGAGTTGTTCCATTAATATCACATTATAAACTTCCCATGAGATTTCTTAAAATATTTGCATTGCTTAATAATATTATTTCATATGAATAAACCACAATTTAATTCATCTTTTTGATTTGTTGAAGATGTATATTTTGTCTATTTTTATTATCACAAATAATTCTGAAATAAGATTTCTATACTGAAAATCTTGATTTCCTTTGTATAATTTTATAGAAGTGAAGTAGTGTATCATAGATTACAAACAGTTTAGACTCTTTCAATGTATTCTCAAACTGTTTACCAGAAAGTTTGTACCAACCTCTAACAGTAATATATGAGAACACCACTACCTCACATCCACACTAGTAAATCCATAGCTCCTAATTCAGCCAAATGGCTAAAGTTTTCGCTTCAAATATATCTTGTTCAATTTAACAAAGGAAAGCAAAGGGAGAAATTTTACTCAATTTACAAATAATTTTTATGATACTTGTTGGGTCTATAACTGAAACAATGTCAATATTAATTGTACTAAAGATTAAATTTATGAGAATTTCCTTTAGACCACTGTTAGAGGACAAAAATCCTCATTTTGGACATGTTAGAATGTACATTAGAAGGAACTAGACTAAAAGAATAGATTAAACAGTTAAAAGAAACAAGTCTTATTGGCATTTTTTAGACTTTGTCTATTCCCTTCCTTCAGTTCTCACATTTTACAAAAGTTGATGCATGGAAATGACCAAGTACAGAAACTTCTGAAATCTGAATGAATAGCACCATCCCATAATAACTTTCTCCAAGAATGTTGTCCCATCTGACTCTTGGCACTGAGAAGTTCTCCCTGTCTTCTGTTTAACATTGACTTCTTTCCCCTGTCTGGAGATTCCTACAACAACAAAGAAACTTTTCTATGTATTCCATGGAGGAAGAGAAAGGAAGACATTTACATAGCATGTGTTTGTAACCAATTTTAAGAATATCCCAGGATATCGATCCCTGATAAGTCTCTTTCACTTAGTGTTTTGGTGGCAAGTTACTCCTCCTCACTGTACTTAAGTTTGCTCATGAAAAATGAGACAATAATTCTTGTACCATTGGATTCTTGTTGATACTAAATAAAAGAACATTTTTAAAGCACACTGCACATAGTGGGCACTCCATAAATGGTAGCTACTATTCCCTTTCATCCACCAGCACTTGGAATACAGTGAGCATTCAGTGTGTGAGTGAGGGAACGAACAGACGAAGGAACACAGCTTTGAATGGTAACTCTACCTCTAACCCAAAATCAAGCAAAAGCTTTAGGACGTTCTGCTTCCAGGCCCTTAGACCAGGAAGACACAGTGTAATATATTATTATTTCCTCACAATTCCTTACTACAGTCTCACATGAAATGTCTCTGCTTATGGCACAACAAAACCTTCCCTCAGAAAGAGGCTGTGAAGGATAAAAAAGAGGACTGAGTGTCTGGAAAGAGAAAACCTTCATCAGAAATGCCACCATATTTAAGCAGTCTTCCTTTTGGACTAGCAGAGTACTTTGTTTTGATGCCTTTTGATGTGAATTCTAGTACTTCTCAGTAAGTAGCATTTCAAAACTGACAGTTCCAGCTGTCCACCCTTCCTCCCTCTACTGACTCATGCCCAACAGATGGTGCAAACAGCCTGGCACAGACTCACTGGATCAGTACTGGGGGAAATGCTTTGCCAGACGGCTGATGGTTTCTTTCAAGTTGTTCATTCTGGCAACAACGGACAGCTAATAGTATAGTCTTGGCTGAACAAAAAGATATAAAACTGGAGTTTGAGAGAAAAATTGGAATATGGGGCTTCATATCTTTTATAGTGCCTGCAATTATTTTCTACTAGTAATATCTTCTTTCTTATTAATATTATGTGTTGGAGCTATGTCATTCTCTTACTTGAGACTCCCAATGCCAGAAATTAAAATAAACCCATTAATACTGCTCAGATAGTGGAAAGAACACTGTGCTAGAGGTCAGCTCAGCCAGATTCCACCCTCAGTTCTCCCTTTAAACTTCTTAGGTAATCTTGGCTGCTTTAACCTTTAGATTCTGTATCTTTTACAATAGAGATGAAAATATCTTTCATACTTATTTCACAAGGTGATTTTGAGAAACATAAAATAATGAATGTATAGGTGTTACATACACTAAGTATTATAAAATGTTATAAAGTTATAAGTGATATGAAGAACACCATATTGATCCTCCACAAGCAGGTATGAACTCTTAAGTGAGCAAGGGTTTACACAGATATATACTCTCACCCCCTGGAGGGCCCCTGTGAGACCTAGGCCAGGATTGGAGGACGGTGGGCATCAGAGAATGGGGGACTCTCACCAGCTTGTATTTACCAGCTCAGCAGCACACCTCAGAACCATATTAATTCAACAATCCTATAAAATCTGCTTAAATCTTGGATTGATCTATAAATTCTTATATAATGTGAACAATTTTAGAAATTAGATGGTATTTAAAAAAATATCTTTTTGCGTTTGTGATACCATCAAACCAGTCACTACCATCCCAAATAATAGGTCCTAAAAATATCCTCATCAATATGATACTAGAATCTATAATCAAAGTTAGTTTTCCCCCCCAGGAGATTATAGCTTCCAGAATCAGAGATTTTAGCCAATTCATCTCTGTGTCCTCAATTCCGGTAGAAAGTTAGCCTGAAATGGCATAGCTATTGGATATGAATATCCAGTTCAGAAGTTCAATCCATACGGATTTTCCTACACTAACCAATTTCTAATTGTACCTGACAGTCTGAGGAACAGAATTATTGAAATCACTTGTTTATTTTTTTTAAAGTCAACGTGTCTATATTTCTCAGAAAACATTCTAGATTGTTTTATATAAGTAAGTATTTACAAGCCACAGCATCCAAAAGTGTGCTGAATTATCTCCCATTAAAAAAAAGGAAGGCTGAGTCTCTTTTCTTTCTGTTTACCAAAATAAGCTTCTCAAATTAATTATTAGCTTTTTTCCTTTCTCTTTTCACTAAAAATTAGTTCATAGGAGGGCAGAGGATATTGAAGTTAAACATCTTATTAATCTGAAACTGATTATTTTCAATGATTTATTCAAAATTTTATTTAGTTCTTACCATGTACAAGATATTATTATCAAAATAGTTTGTTCAAAATTGAAGGTGATAAGTTTTTACCATTCCTTTTCTTTCAAATGAATTTGAGTGTACACACCAGGCTTAGGTTCAGTTTGTTGGCTCATAAAAATGGATAAAAAAGTTTCCTAAGGTAACTGTTAAGCTGAAAGCAGGTTGTCCTAGGTGTCCATTAAAGTTTGATCAGAAAAACAGAAGCCACTCTAGACAGTCTGAGCTCTGCCAGGAGATCCCGAGTTTCAGGGTTACAAGGAAGCTGCCAACAGTGATCTCATCTGCCTGCATCATGAAAGGAGGGATTTTGAGGAAGATGCTCCCAAAGTTCAGGCAAAACCCACCTCAGCCATCTGCTGATGGCCCTGTGCCTGATCTGATATGTCTGGAGAGTAACACTTGCTCCCTTCCCCCTTTTGAATCTTCATGAAAGCCACTAATTGGTGGAAACTAACCAGAATCCTGCAGACAATAGAATACTCCAACTGTGGTCTCAGGCTGCAGAGGGTGCCCATAAAGCAGGAAACTTCTCTGACACTTTGTCTCATCTCTCTTCTCCATCTGGAGCCAAAGGAGCCAACTCAAAGAGCACAAGGCAGTTCTACTGTAAGGTCTGATGTGTCCTGTCTTCTCGGTCGCTGAAAACCCTTGTCAGAGCTCTCCCTGTGGCAGGAAAGGACATGGACAGAATGCAGCAGCAGCAACAAGTGTTTATTCCTACACTAAAAAGGCAGCACAGTTCCTTCTCTCAGCCACGTGATGCCTTAGTGGGAAATATAAGACTTGTATTATTTTTAAACATGTTGAGCACCCACTTCATGCCAGGGACTTTGCTAAGGACATCATATAATTTATTAAATCCTCATAAGTTTTCTGTGACATAGTTATTGTTCTATTTTACAGCTAAGAAAAATTGAAATTCAGAGCAGTTAAAAGAAACAGCTCAAGTCCGATAGCTCGCTATTGCTAGACATACCTCAGGTATGTCTGATGCCAAAGCTTTTGCTCTTTCTGCTGCACAATGAGTAGGGTAAGGTAGTATATTCTGAGGGTCAAATAAGCACTGTAAGAAACTAAGTGCTAAAAGAATTCAGAGGGATGAACAAAAAGAAGTCCTTATTACATGATCCTAATCACCACTTTTTTTTTTTGGAAAGGAACCATGTTATTATTTTGTGAGAATTTGGCATTTGTAATAATCACAATCACATACTCATCTCACAAAATACACATTTGAGGCCTAAAAACTCAGAGAAAATCAATTCTGCCTATGAATCTGCAGAATAAATTTATACTTAGGCTCAGTTTAGCTCTTGTTTTTACTCCCAAAGACAACTGAGGATGCATCTCTTTAGAACTTTAATGTCTCTTGCAAGTTAAGAGGGGTCTGCTGACTTGGGACATAAAGATTTGAACTTGAGTTAAAATGCTTCTCAGGGACTTCAATTAATCAGCATCAATTTGTTCTTCCTAGAGCTAAACTTCAGGGAATAAATACTTAGAAACACTTTAGCAGGGATTGTCCATTCACTGTCTGACGCCATCTGAGCACGTGATGGCTCCAGCCTTTTTGCCCTCAGATTAATGGAGCAAGCTCACATGTTAGTTATAAAGACCACTTTAGTTCCCTCTGATATTTTCATTATGGATTTCTTGGTGGCAGAACTCATTTGCAATAAAACATACGTAATTTGGTAAACAGAATCAGAAAATCTGGCATCTTAAGTATACTCTTTTACTAGGAAAAATGCTGAATATACAAAAAATTAAAATGCAATCCTATTTCTCAATTTTTTCAATTCTTTGACAACAGAAGTGAAAATTTCAATTTGTGTCCAGAACGTCCAAAATAGGTAACTCAAATAAAATTGAAGAAGAAATTTAGTGATATAAGGAACACTAATAAGGTTATCTTATACTCCCAAGTGTTGTAAACCATGAACCAGGTGTTGTAAAATGCCCTTCTCAAGAAGTTGAATGCCCTTGACTTAGAGTTAAATCAATGTAAAAATTCTTTGAAATCACTAACACAAATATTTCTCTTTTTATTTGGAATTTTACATACATAGATATCATGCAATAATTCTTGGATTAACTTGGCAATGGAGAAAGGCAACAAGGTGGAACCATGAGAAAGAGCTTTTATAGGATGCCTTTTTGATTGATCAGAGTTGATAATGAACCACTACATATGCTAAAACCTAAATCACTATCTTTGAAGTAATAAGTCATGGGGTTTATATATTGGAATGAATCATTTCTCTATATCTGATCTGGATGAAGAATACCAAAATGAACTTTTTCAGATTCTGGTTTGTATATGTAATTAGTCCATATTTTAGAAATTTTAAAAGGATTTTTGTTTAAAAGTACAATGGTGTTAATTTGGCTGTAATTCAATCATACTTTAATTTACAACAAGGTGGCCTTATTTTTTTACATGTCATAGAAACATATGCTCCAGGGACTTCAGTATCACCTTTGGGATCTTATGGGGTCAATAAATAGTAACCCTTTCTTCCCATCTTAGATTCAAACCAATTAAAAAGAAATCACAAGAGATAGATGGGTGGAGATTTAAATGATAGCCATATTACTGATAAAGCAGCTTAGAGAACGGGGATTTAAAAGGCTTTCCCAACACTCCATCCCTGAAGTAGACAGACTTACACACCCAGGGACAGGAGGGACTGCAGGCTTTTCCCATCCCTGCGAGTTCACCTGAGTACAGGAGAGAGAACAAAAGTGGAGGAAGCTACCCCTAAAAAGAAAAAGAAAAGGCCAGGCTGGCTTCCTCCATTCTTTCTCTCCAACCTGCAATCAGTGAGAGGAGTGAGTGACGGGTGCGGAGGGGAGCCAGCAGTGCTATGCTAGCAGAGACCCTCTGCATGGAAAAACAGGAGTAAAATAATACTTTTTACCCTCAAAAGACACATTGAAATAAGGAATCAATGAGGATATGTTGCTTATAGGTTAATAGTCTATATTCATCCTCCTTTACTTATTAAATACATTTGTGTCTTTTCCTGCAAATAGTACATACAAATAATTCTTATTCCATTTTTAGACACAGCTTCAAGAAAATATTGCATTTGGACTAATCATCTTTTGTAATATAAAATAACAAAAAAGAGTTATTGTCCGTATAATACACACTAACAAAATTACTAAGTAATTGTTCATTTGAATTATACTGGTGATAGGCCTTCTTTAAATTGCTTTATGCATCGCAACATATAGCCTTGGATGCAGAATGCAGTTTTCTATACCCTTTGGGAACTGCTAGTTCCTCCCTATTTCATCTGGTCATGCATTTTGATTGTGCATCATTATGAATAATTGGACTCACATGAGACTGATAGCAGAGGGATCTTGGATTTTTGCATTTGTAAAGATCTAAAATAGTCATGATTAAATATTTGGGAGAAATGAAAACTAATTTGAAATAACAATTATTGTGATGGGGAAGGGGTTCTATCATATCAGTGTCAGGAAATGCAAAATGAGTTATCCAATCTCCTTAATTCGATAAAAAGTATTTTAAAAAATTCAAAATTAAATGTTAAATGATTATTGAGTAATATCAAATATTCATTATATAATCACTATTTAATCATTGTGCAGAGTTGCTAATCCATTGCAATTCAAATTGAACTCAAAAGAATGGCTTAGACTTGCAGTTTAGCCTGTTATATTCTTCATGGGCCACAGATCATATTGTAGTCCAAAAAATCATCTGAAGGAATAAAATCAATACTAGAATTTCGCTATTTATCTCCCTTTATGCTCCTAAAAAGGCAATGACTTAAAGAACTCTTATCCAAAATAGACAAAGAGCTCTTAAAATTCAACAATAGAAAATAAACAACCCAATTAAAACATGGGCCAAAGGCCTTAACAGACACATCACCAAAGAAGGTACTGTACAGATGGCAAATAAGCATATGAAAAGATGTTTCACATCATATGTTATCAGGAAAATGCAAATTAAAATGGCAAGGAGATACTAGTACACACTTGTGAGAATGGCCAAAGTCTGGAACACTGACAACACCAAATGCTGGTGAGGATATGGAGCAACAGAAACTCTTATTCATTGCTAATGGGAATGCAAAATGGTACAGCCACTTTGGAAGATATTTAAGCAGTTTCTTGCAAAATTAAACATACTCTTACTATACAATCTAGCAATAGCACTCCTTGGCATTTACCCAAAGGAGTTGAAAATTTATGTCCACACAAAAACCTGCACATGGATGTTTATAGTGGCTTTATTCATAATTGCCAAAACTTGGAAGCAACCATGATATCCTTCAGTAGGTGAATGGATAAATAAACTGGTACATCTAGACAATGGAATATTATTCAGCATTAAAAAGAAATGAGCTATGAAGCCATGAAAAGACATAGAGGAAACTCGAATGCATATTACTAAGTGAGAGAAGCCAATCTGAAAAGGCTACCTCCTGTATGATTCCAACTATGACATTCTGGAAAAGGTAAAACTATGGAGAAAATAAATATATTAAGAGTTGCCAGGGGTTGGTGGGGGAAAGATAAATAGGCAGAGCACAAAGGATTTTTAAGTCAGTGAAAATATTATAATGATGTCACTATACCTTTACCCAAACCCATAGAATGTACAATACCAAAAGTTAACCTAAGGTGAACTATGGACTTTGGGTGATCATGAAATATCCATGTAGGTTCATCCTTGGTAAAACAAAAAACAAAAACAAAAACAAAAAAGGACCATTCTGGTGAGTGATGTTGATAATGGGAGAAGCTATGCATGGTGGGTGGGGCGGGCAGGAAGTATATGGGAAATCTCTGTACCTCCCCTTCAATTTTGTTGTAAACCTAAAACTGCTCTGAAAAAAAAGTAGTCTTGAAAAAAAGAGTAATGACAGCCTTCTTCTACCCTCCTTGGTGCTCATTCTCCATTCAAATGGGATCCCACTGGGTGGAATCTTAGTCGGTTCAGGCTGCCATAACAGAATGCCACAGATGGAGTGGCCTACACAACAGAAATTTACTTTTTCAGATGTCTGGAAGCTGGGAAGTCTGAGGGCAGGGTGCCAGCACAGTGGGACTCTGATGAGAGCCCTCTTCCTGGTTTGCAGGTGACCATCTTCTCGCTGTGCCCTCACATGGCAGAGAGTAGAGAGAGAAGCAAGCTGTCTCTTGTCTCTTCATATAAGGGCACTAATCCCATCAGAAGGGCTCCACCCTCATGACTTAATTACCTCCCAAAGGCCCCATCTCCCAATACCATATCATGGGGGATTAGGCTTTCAACATATGAATTTTGGGAGGACACAAACATGTAATCTGTAACAAGTGGCATTGTAATTCAGCAATAAGGTGCTCTTGGTGACTGAAGTAATACCAGATCTGTCAATATTAAAAGGAGGAGGGGCTGGCCTGGTGGCTCATTGGTTAAGTGCGCACATTCCGCTCCAGCGGTCCAGGGTTCGCCGGTTCGTATCCCAGGGGGCAGACAAGGCACCGCTTGGCAAGCCATGCTGTGGTAGGGGTCCCACATATAAAGTAGAGGAAGATGGGCATGGATGTTAGCTCAGGGCCAGTCTTCCTTGGCAGAAAGAGGAAGATTGGCAGCAGTTAGCTCAGAGCTAATCTTGCTCAAAAAATAAATAAATAAAAGGATGAAACTAGGTTACATCTCATCCATAGACTCATTTTCATCATTGGATTCCCCCACAAGTGGACAGGTTAGAAAGTGATGCATCACATGTCTATTCCCCAAACTGCCACAGTGCTTTACAAGATCTGTCAAGAAATCCACACCTGGGTGCCAGTCCAGTGGCACAGTTTTTAAGTTAGCACATTCTGCTTTGGTGGCCTGAGGTTCGCCAGTTCAGATCCCGGGTGCAGACCTACACACCGCTTGTGAAGCCATGCTGTGGCAAGTGTCCCACATATAAAGTAGAGGAAGGTGGGCACAGATGTTAGCTCAGGGCTAATCTTCCTCAAAAAAAAAAAAAAAGAAAGCCACACCTGACTTAGGGCAAGCTGGAGGGACTTGCCAAAAGAGTCAAGAGGAGGCAAAGAGAATATGAAAGCCCTTCTCAAGAGAATGGAAAAATGAAAGAGGAATAGGAGCTAGAAGAGAAAGAATATAATTATTATCAAAGTCTCATTAAAAAGAATTCTCCAAAGGTGACCAAGTAAAGTTAGTAGAAAGCAGTGTATTTAAATGGAAAACAATGTAAAATTTGAAGTCAGACAGACCCAGACATGAATCTCAGCTCCTACACCAACGTGATCTTGGCAAATTAAATCTACACCAGCATGACCTTGAGCAAATTCATTTGTTCTTAAATTTCTCAAATGAAAAATGTAGTAATAATAGTTTTGTGATTGTAGTGAAGAGAAATGCCATTATGTATAGTGCCTAGGATGTCAAAATTGTTCAATAAGCACTCCCTGTTATTGTTGTTTTTGTCAAGTTGTATTTTTTATCACTAATATAGAAAGGCATTAGCTCCCATTTCTTTAAACGTAGCAGTAAAATTATGAATATACAGCACTGCTTTCACTGCCAAAACCAATGAAAATGAGATATAGAGTAGGGAATGGCATACCAAGATAGGGGCCAGTGGAAGTGGCCTTCCCCTGTGGTAAGGGATATATTATCACTAACATTATTTACAAGTGCCTGTGCATTGTGAGTAATTTTTTTCTAAAAAGGAAACTGAATTTTAGTCTGTATGAATTCTTTAGAGATGATGCACTCCCTTATAGCCTGTGCCCAATGGAGCCTTCCATTCACCACTCCCTCCCCGCCCCCATGGATCACTAGTGATCTTTATACAAAGGAAGAAGTTGGAGACCCAGAAAATACAAGCTAAAGTCACAAAGCATCATTTTCATGCATCGTTTTTTTTTTTAATTTACATTTTGCCACTTCTTTCCTGAATATTTGTTTTCTCCTAACTTCTTTTGACTCGTGTCAAATTCTCGTCTTTAGTTTGGTTGTCTTCCAAAATCTAAATTAATACAAAAAAAAATCCATTCATCTTCAGAAGTCCTGATGGAAAAAAATAGTAGCAAATCGATCGACTTTCCAGATTTATACTATTTCTGTTTCTGCCTTTTAGCCAATACTCCTGATCTTAGTTTGTCTAGTCTTTAGAGCTCTATCGACAACTTTTGTGATATAGTGAAATGTTTTCCCAGAATAATGTGATAAGACAGAGCAGAGCCAAATGTTGGAATTTTTCCACTCTATTTCCCCTTCATTGTAACAGTTGTGAGGTGTTTCCTTCAGAATGTGTATTAAGAATCTAGTTATCTAAGGCCAGATAATGTGTCACTTCTCACCAACTCAAGGAAATAAAGTAACAAGAATGGAACAGTGGCATACACCTCCATTTCCACCAATCTTAAGGAACTTTTCCACTCCTCAACAGGAGGTAGGCACTTTGGCAGCAGAGATGAATTAATATTCTGCTAAGGTGATTATGCACATGGAAAAATGGTTGTGCCAGCCATAAAGAAATCAAGTTATATAGTTTATCATTCATAGTTCTTAGTGTCAAGGATTAATATTGTGTTTTGTGCCTCGATTGTCCTAAATTAATAAACACTATTCTCTTTTTTGAGTTAAAAATAAAAAGAGCAATCTGTCAAGGGAAGGATTTCTCTTTCCTCAAAAAGATTTTACTAAATCCAGAAAGCTGCTCTTCCTTCCCCCTTCCTGGCCAATAGAAAGAAAAGCCATAGGAACCAATTTCAAGCCATTCAAATAAGGATACCTCCAAAGAAATCCTACAATGGATATAATCTCTTTCCAGAACTCTATTTCCCTCCATACTTATGCTGTAAAAGAGACCCCAACCCTAGGTACAACACATGAAACATCTGCTAAAATTTAGGATCCAAGGTTTAAAAGGTCTAAAACATTTCTGCCTCAACAGTCTTTATTTTCTATAATCATTTTCCTATAAGTATATCTCCGTGTAGTTTTCAGAAAAGCATGTAAGAGCACCACTTGTTTCTCCTCAGGACAGCATGACAGGACCAATGATTATTTACTTCAAGGAAAAAGGAGATGTATTTAATAAAATTAGTTGGGAAAGTTTCTTCATAAATAAATATAAAGAGCCTGGTGAGGACCATTAAAATGCCCATTTCACACTCAGTCTTAGAGTTTACTAATCATATGACTAAATGATAAGTAGTTCTACCTATCATCTAACTTCTAAAGGAGAAAGTATTAAAGCCAATTGAAACTTCATAGGTGAAAAGGTTTCTTTATAACTGTTAAAAGCTAAAGCTTGAAAGGATAGAAACCGAAACATTTTAGAAGCATCAGTAAGAAACAAACTAAGAGCAAATGTAATTATTTATTTAGGAGATTCCTAGAGATAGATGCAGCCAGCAAAGATATGATGGCACAGAAACTGCAGGAATAAGGGGAAATGGATCAGTGGAGAGGCAATATGTAACATGAAGCAATGTCCCTTCTAGGGCAGCAACTTGGACTCAAACCAGGTCAACAGTGATGGAAAATCATTATCACTGGATGGCCAATTCTTTAAATATTTCGTTATGGGTGTGAGAAAGGTATTTGGGACCCGGACTTGTTAACTAATGTTATTATCCCAAGCATCAGATGCTGATTCGTTAATCCAGAACTGCCAGCATCAGCATAGTTTCTTCTCACTTCAATTACCTAGACTGATGGTTAGATAACAAACCTGAATCCAACCATCTGTTTCATTTAAGACAAAAAGTTAGGGTCTAAAAAAGAATAGCACAATATGCATTAGAATTAAAATTTTGCTTGGATAATAAAAATTATATATATATGATAGGATTTTTTTAACCAAGTGGAAATGCTCTAATTCAAACTGAATAATCTATTGGTTGATTCTATATGAAAGGAGTTCATCAAGAAAGAAAGACTAGCTAATCATTCATATCCTCTACGTTCTCTGAGATTATTAATCAATAACCTTTTCCAGCTTTATTCGGGCTAACAAATTCAGAAACTTGGTATGTTTATGACATTATTTTCAGTTAAATACTTCATAATATATACTTTAAAAAAGACAAATATCTCATATCAGCCAGGAAGCTTCCTCCCAACAGTTAATAGCTTTCCATATTCTATAACAATAGTAATCTAAAATAAAAGAATTTTACTCAGAGGAACTAATAGAGAATGAAATCATTGTATAAAATCTTGAAAACGATTGTTTTAGAATATGAGTCTTCCCTCAAAGAAATAGTCTGCAAATATATACATACTGAATTTATATCTTAGTGAATCAGCAGTTCTCTTAAGCACTTTACAACCAGAAGCTCTCAATGCCAGATTCAAAGTATCTTATTTCTGAATCTCTTCCTCCATCCAGTGTGACCCCTCAAATCATTTTAGGAGAAAATACACCTTTTGGTACTGTTGTGAAATCTTTTATAATATATAAAACCAGACGAGTGATGTCAGCATCATGACAGAGTGAGCTCTCGCCATAAACTCCCCTCTTAAGATACAATGAAAAGGACATCCATATTCCAACAGGGGACATCTGCACAACACAAAAGACATGTGAGAGACCCACATAGCCATACATCAGAAGGTGGAGGTTCTGAAGCCCCCCCAAGGAAGTGGAAAAAGGTAAGAGAAAGCTTCAATTCCTCTTTGAAGGACAGCACCCCAGGGATTGTGTGTGGCTTCCAAGAGAAACGGGGGAGGGAGCAGTAGCCCTCTGTGGGATCACCATAGATCTCTCATGTCCCTTACAGCCTTGAGGGAAGCCCCTGGGAGGTGACTAACTATCACTGGGGTGTCTCCATCAAGCTAACACCCCAGGAGAGCAGATAGTGAGGACAGAGCAAGAAGGCCCAGAGATCGTGCAGGAGAAAGAAAGCACCTCCCCACTGCCCGTGACCCAGCCCAGCACCTGGGAGTTGTCCTGCAGATCACAGCAGGCTCAGAATACACAGCTCTTGACCCCCACTCAGTGGCAATAGGTGGAAGTGGTGATGGAATACTACCACACCACCACAATGAGGAAGCACAAATCCAAGAACCATGTAGCAGTATGAAAAAATATATTAAATCTTAAGATCAGAAGGAAAAATGACAAGTACCCAGAAACCAATCATGAAGACAAAGAAATTTATATTCTAAATGACAGAGAATTCAAAATAGCTATCATTAAAAAACTAAATGACTTAAAAGAGAATGCAGATAGACAAATGAACAAGATCAGGAGCTACTTGACAAAAGAGATTGAAGCTGTAAAGAAGAACCACTCAGAATTATTGGAGATGAAAAACACAATGGATGAGATAAAGCAGAATATGGATTCCCTGAATGGTAGAGCTGATATTATAGAGGAAAAAATCAGTAACATTGAGGACAGAAGTATAGAAATGCTTCAGACGGAAGTGGAGAGAGAACTAAGACTAAAAAGAAATGAAATCTCCAAGAAATACCTGACTCAATTAGGAAATGCAACATAAGGATTATAGGTATTCAACAAGGAGAGGAGGGGAATAGAGCAGAAAGTTTGTTCAAAGATATAATAGCTGAGAACTTCACAAACCTGGGTAAAGAGATGGGAATCCACACGAAAGATGCCACCAGATCTTCTAAAAAAGGCCTACTGCAAGGCATATAGTAGTGGATCTGGCAAAAGTTAATGACAAAGAAAAAATACTACGGACAGCAAGGCAGAAGAAAATAACTTACAAGAGAACCCCTATCAGGCTTTCAGTGGATTTCTCAGCAGAAACCTTACAGGCTAGGAAACAGTGGAATGAAATATTCAAATCTTTGAAAGAGAAAAACTTTCTGCCAAGAAAACTCTATCCACTGAAAATATCCTTCAGATATGATATAGAAATAAAAACTTTTCCAGATAAACAAAAGCTAAGGGAGTTTATTGCCACAAGGCCCCACTTACAAGAAATCCTCAAGAAGGCCCTCATACCTGTAGAAAAAAGAAAAAGGGATTACAAAGCCCTGAGTAAGGAGATAACTAGATAGGCAAAATCAGAAAATTTTAGCTGTCTATCAGAATAGGTTAGCAAATACACAAGTAAAACATTAAAGATAAAGGGAAGGAAAACACCAAAAACAAAGATAATCTTGTCATTTTAACCACACACTCGCAACACAAGATGGAATAAGATGTGACAAAAACAACATAGGAGGGGAAGAGGAAAGGGACTGAATTGGCTTAGTCTAAGGAAATAAGAAAATGGTCATTAGAAAATGGACTATCTCATCTACAAGATTTTTCATACAAACCTCACGGTAACCATTAAACAAAAAAGTACAACAGAGACACAAATAACAATAAGGAGAAAACTAAGAAACCCAGCATAAAAAACTACCTAACCAAATGGGTAGTCCAAAATACATGGGACGAGAAACAAAGGAAATACAGGAGAACTTGAAAACGAGTAATAAAATGGTAGCATTAAGCCTTCATATATCAATAATCCCTCTAAATGTAAATGGATTGAATTCTCCAATAAAAAGACACGGAGTGGCAAGATGGTTTAAAGAACAAGAGCTAAAAATATGCTGCCTCCAGGAAACACACCTCAGTTCCAATGACAAACACAAGATCAGAGTGAAGGGATGTAAGAATAATACTCCAAGCTAATGGAAAACAAAAGAAAGCAGGTGTTGCAATACTTATAAAGACAAAGTAGACTCTAAGATAAGATAGGTAAAGAGAGACAAAGAGGGGTAGTATATAATGATCAAAGGGACACTCCACCAAGAATACATAACACTTATGAATATCTACACACTAAACACAGGAGGACCAAAGTACATAAGGCAACTATTAAAAAACCTAAAAGGAGACATTAATAACAACACAATAACAGTAGGGGACCTCAACATTCCACTCACATCAATGGATATATCATCCAGACAGAAAGTCAACAAAGATACAGCAGAATTAAATAAAAAACTAGACCAGATGGGGGCTGGCCCCGTGGCCGAGTGGTTGAGTTCACGCACTCTGGTGCAGGCGGCCCAGTGTTTCATTGGTTCGAATC
Source organism: Equus quagga (assembly GCF_021613505.1). NCBI lineage: Eukaryota > Metazoa > Chordata > Mammalia > Perissodactyla > Equidae > Equus > Equus quagga. The sequence continues at coordinate 58,774,121 of NC_060274.1, forward strand.
CTGGGCGCGGACATGGCACTGCTCATCAAACCACGCTGAGGCAGTGTCCCACATGCCACAACTAGAAGGACCCACAATGAAGAATATACAACTATGTACCAGGGGGCTTTGGGGAGAAAAAGGAAAAAAATAAAATCTTTAAAAAAAAAATTCAGGAAAAATAAAAACTTAAAAATAAAACTAGACCAGATGGACTTAATAGATATATATAGATACATCTATTAGATATATCTATGTAGTGTATATATATATACATAGATAGATAGATAGATAGTCCAAAACAGTAGAATACACATTCTTCTCAAGTGCACATGGAACATTCTCAAGGATAGACCATATGTTGGGAAACAAGGCAAGTCTCAATAAATTTAGGAAGATTGAAAACATAACAAGCATGTTTTCTGGCCACAATGCTATGAAACTAGAAATTAAATTCAAGAAAAAAGCTGAGAAAGGGACAAATATGTGGACACCAAACAACATGTTACTAAACAATCAATAGATCTCTGAAGAAATTAAAGGAGAAATCAAAAAATATCTGGAGATAAATGAAAACACACCATACCAACTCGTATGGGATGCAGTAAAAGTGGCACTAAGAGGGAAATTCATCACAATACAAGCTCATCTTAACAAACAAGAAAAATCCCAGATAAGCAATCTCAAACTACACCTACCTGAATTAGAAGAAAAAGAACAAACAAAGCCCAACGTCAGCAGAAGGAGGGAAGTAATAAAATCAGAACAGAAATAAATGTAATTGAAACAAAGAAGACAATAGAAAGGATCAATGAAACAAAGAGCTGGTTCTTTGAAAAGATAAAATTGACAAACCTCTAGCTAGACTTAGAAAGAAACAAAGAGAGAAAACTCAGATAAATGAAAATTAGAAATCAAAGAGGAGAAATTACAACAAATACCACAGACGCATAAAAGATTAAAGAGAATACTATGAAAAGTTATATGCCAAGAAATTGGACAATCTAGAAGAAATGGATACATTTCTTAGACTCTTACAACTCCCAAAGCTGAATCAAGAAGAATTAGAGAATCTTTATAGACCAATCACAAGTAAAGAGACTGAAACAGCAATCAAAAACCTCCCAAAAAATTAAAGTCCAGGACCAGATGGCTTCCCTGGGGAATTCTACCAAACATTCAAAGAGGATTTAATACCTATCCTTCTAAATCTATTACAAAAATATTACGTAAGACAGAATACTTCCCAACACATTCTATGAGGCCAACATCACTCTGATACCAAAGCCCGACAAGGACAACACAAAAAAAGAAAACTACAGGCCAACATCACTGATGAATATGGATGCAAAATTTCTCAACAAAATCTTGGCAAACTGAATACAACAATACATCAGAAAGATAGTACACCACGATCAAGCATCAAGTGGGATTTATACCAGAGACACAGGGATGGTTCAACATCTGCAAATCAATCAATGTGATACACCACATTAACATAATAAGGAATAAAAACTATTTGATCATCTCAATAGATGCAGAGAAAGCATTTGATAAGATCCAACAGCCATTTATGATAAAAACTCTTAACAAAATGACGATAGAAGGAAATTACCTCAACATAATAAAGGTTACATATGACAAACCCAAACCCAACACCATACTCAATGGGGAAAAACTGAACACCATCCCTCTGAGAACAGCAACAAGACAAGTGTGCCTGCTCTCACCACTCTTATTCAACATTGTACTGGAGGTTTTGGACAGAGCAATCAGGAAAGAAAAAGGAATAAAAGGAATCCAAATAGGAAACGAAGTGAAACTCTCACTGTTTGTAGATAACATGATTTTATATATATAAATCCCTAAAGAATCCATCAAAAAACTACTAGAAATAATCAACAACTACAGTAAAGTTGCAGGGTACAAAATCAACTTACAAAAATCAGTTGCATTTCTTTCCTCTAATAATGAACTAACAGAAAGAGAACACAATCACATTTACAATCACAACAAAAAGAATAAAATATCTAGCAATAAATTTAACCATGGAGGTGAAAGACCTATACAATGAAAACTATAAGACATTCTTGAAAGAAATCAATGATGACGTAAAGAAATGGAAAGATATTCCATGCATATGGATCAGGAGAATAAACAGAGTTAAAATTTCCATATCACTCAAAGCAATCTACATATTTAGTGCAATCCCAAACAGAATCCCAAAGATATTTTCCATGGAAACAGAGCAAAGACTCCTAAAATTCATATGGAGCAACAAAAGACTCCAAATAGCTAAAGCACTTGTGAGAATAAAGGACAAAGCTGGAGGCATCACAATCCCTGACTTTGAAATGTACTACAAAGCAATGGTAATCTAAACAGCATGGTACTGGTACAAAAACAGCAACACAGATCAATGGAACAGAATTGAAAGTCCATAAATAAAAACACACATTTATGGGCAGCTAATCTTTGACAAAGGTGCTAAGAACATACAATGGAGAAAAGATAGTCTCTTCAATAAATGGTGTTGGGAAAACTGGACAGCCACATGCAAAAGAATGAAAGTAGATCATTATTTTACACCATACACAAAAATAAACTCAAAATGTATTGAAGACTTGAAGGTAACACCTGAAACCATAAAACTTCTGGAAGAAAATATAGGTAGTACACTCTTTGACATCATTCTTAAAAGGATCGTTTCTAATACGATGTCTTCTTAGACAAGGGAAACAAAAGAAAAAATAAACAAGTAGGACTCATCAGACTGAAGAGCTTCTGTAAGGCAAAGGAAACCAGTATCAAAACAAAAAGGCAACTCACCAAGGAGGAGAAAATATTTGCAAATCATATGTCCAACAAGGGGTTAATCTCTGTAATATATAGAGAACTCACACAACTAAACAACAAAAAACAAACAACCCAATCAAAAAATGAGCAGAGGATATGAACAGACATTTCTCCAAAGAAGATATACAGATGGTCAATAGGCACATGAAAAGATGTTCAGCATGACTAATCTTCAGGGAAATGCAAATCAAAACTACACTATGATATCACCCTACACCATTAAAATGGCTATGATCACTAAGACAAAAAATAACAAATGTTGGAGGGGTCGTGGAGAAAAGGGAACCCTCATACACTGCTGGTGGGAATGCAAACTGGTGCAGCCACTATGGAAAACAGTATGGAGATTTCTCAAAAAACAAAATATAGAAATACCATATGACCCAGCTATCTCACTACTGGGTATCTATCTGAAGAACTTGAAATTAATAATTCAAAGTGGCTTATGGACCCCTATGTTCATTGCAGCCTCATTCACAATAGCCAAGACATGGAAGCCATCCAAGTGCCCATCGACCAATGAATTGATAAACATGTGGTGTGTAGATATATTATACATATATATATATATGTATATATATACACATACACAGAGGACTACTACTGAGCCATAAAAAACTACAAAATCGTCCCATTCGCAACAACATGGATGGACCTGGAGGGTATTAAGTTAGGTGAAATAAGCTAGACAGAGAAAGACAAATACCATATGATTTCACTCATAAGATAAACAAACACATAGACAAAGAGAACAGTTCAGTTGTTGCCAGGGGAAGAGGGATGAGGGGCTGGTACAGGGGGTTAAGGGGCACATTTATATGGTGATGGACAAGTAATAATGTACAATGGAAATTTCACAATGTTGTACACTATTATGAACTCAATAAAAATATATACATATATAACCAGCAAAGAAAACTTTGTTTTGACAAATAAAGAATTATTCAGGAGCACATGTATTCCTACTATAAAGGTTGTAGATTTAATCTATTAGTTTTTCCAAGATATTTGGCTTGAAATATTTCCATATCCAAAAGCAACGTACAACACTTTCCACTTTGCCAGTGTTTTGGAGATACTACAGAAGTGGTAGACTTAATATTCTGTATAGGGTACAACTATTGGCTTTAAAGTCTTACATAGGTCACAGGCACAGCTCCATCACATAAGGCTGTGACCTTGACTCTCAATGTTATCACTGGTAATTGGGATAAAAGTAGTATCTTATATGTTTGCTGCAAAGATTACAGTAAACAATGCTTTGTGTCTGCACATAGTAAATAGTCAACAAACGTTAGCTACAATAATTATAATTAATATTAAACAGGGCAGTGATATCAGCATGACGGCAGAATAGGAAGTCCCAGCACTCTTCCCTCAACAGAACACCATTTAACAATCACCAATGGATGAAAATACCTTTATGAGAGCTCCAGAATCCAGATGAGAGTTTATACTATCTCCGTAGAGCACAGAAATGAGAAAAAACGAATGTATTGCAAAGATTAAGAAGAAAAGTTGCACTTTATCCACATCACTCCTCCCTCAATCTGGCAAAGCACAGTTCTAAGAGAGATCCCCTTGGAACAAGAAAGATCCCCTCAGAACATGAGAGAACACGAGAACATGAGTTCTCTCATGAGGCAGAAAGAGAGAGCCACTCACTCACAGACATCATGGACACAGTGTGGTGATTATAGTTAATAACATTGTGTTATATACTTGAAAGTTGCTAAGAGAGCAGATCTTAAATGTTCTCACCACAAAAAAGAAATGGTAACTATCTGACGTGATAGAGGTGTTAGCTAATGCTCTGGTGGTAATCATTTTGCAATATGTAGGTATATCAAGTCAACATATTGTACTCCTTAAACTTACACAATATTTTATGTAAACAATATTTTAATAAAGCTTGAAAAAACCCACAAACATACTTCAAAAAATGGATTAAGGATTTAAAGGTAATGCCTGAAACTCTAAACAGGGAAAAAGCTTCTTGATATTGGTCTTGGCAATGATTTTTTGGAAATGAAACCAAAACTACAGGCAAGAAAGCAAAAATAAACAAGTAGGACTACATAAAACTAAAAAGCTTCTGCAAGGCAAGGGAAACAAACAACAAAATGAAAAGGCAACCTATGGAATGGGAGAAAATATTTGCAAACCATACCTCTGATAAGTGGTTAATATCCAAAATACATAAGGAATTAGGGGCAGGGAGAGGGAAATGGGGAGATGTTAGTCAAAGGGTGCAAAGTTTCAGTTACACAAGACAAATAAGTTCAAAACTCTACACATTTATCCCCAAAGAGAAAAAACTAAATGATAATTCCATTGAGACTGAGTTAAATTAATTTAGAAAATATTAATATCTATATGACGTTAAATCTTTCTATGAAGGAATATAGTATATAAACACACAAAACAAGACCAATTAGAGGATATAATAAACAAGAGGACCCTCTTATGATAATAGCATTCATTTGCAAGCTTAGAAATGTTTAAACCCAAAGGAAAGCCATAAAATCCTCCTGAAAGGCACAAAAGCAGCTAGAACAAAAAGGAAGATATGCCATATTTTTGCATATATGATTCACTATACATGGAAGTTAACCACTGCTTACATATGAGTGACCTCAGTTTTCAATTCTAGTAGCACAACTAGACAATTGCAACCTGTTAGTTATTCAGTCATGAACAACTTTGGGATTATTTGAGGAATATGCATCTTTCTTATTGTCTGAAGCTCTTCTGTTGACACTTTCTGGAAATAATATGAAAAGTTCAATGTCAAAACATACTGGAAGGATATCATAAGTTTGGAAGAAAATTGCAGATTATACAGTAGAGTATCCTTTAAAGAAATACTATATCATTAGTGTTGTCTACTATATGGAGTATTATTCTGCATGGGAAAAGACAGGCATCAAAAACCCTAAATCTAAAAGAGTTGGACTCTAAATGCAAAGAAGTTTGAGAACACCTCAACACAGAAGTTCTCAAAGGGACTCTAAGACCTATTAGGGGTCTGCAAGGTCAAAATTATTTTCATAATTTTAAATGTGTTATTTACCTTCTTTTACTACAATAAACATTTGTACTGATGGATCAAGAGCAACCATGGGTAAAATTGCTGGCCCTTTCATACGAATCAAGTGGTTCCAAGCTGTAATATTTTTAGCTATCACATACTCAGAGTACCAAAGAAATACTGGAGAAAAACCCAATTTTACTTAAAAATATCCTTGAAGAAGCAGTAGAGACTATTAATGTTAAATCTCAACTTTTTGGCATGCATATTTTAAATATTCTGTTTGATGAGGGAGAATTACACATAAAGTACTTTGCTGCATACTGAAGTCTGATGGCTGCCTTCAGGAAAAGCACTCATACAATTGTCTGAGCTGTGAGCTAAACTAGCTACTTTTTCATGGAACACTATTTTTACTTGAAAGAATGACACACAAACAAATGATAGTTATTCAGATTGGGGATATTTTCTAGAACATTTCTCAACAATGAACAAAGTGGCTGTCACTTCGAGGAAAAGAAATGACTCAATTTATTGCCAATGGTAAAACTGGAACTTCCAAGTGACAATTAGAATTTTGGAAAACTTGTGTCTGCCACCATGCATGTTCCCAGTCTTCAAGGACTTGGCTCATGAGTTTTGCGGCAATAGTAATAAGTGGGATTTTTTGATGCTACATAATAAAATGTGTCAATATTTGGAAGATCCTCCTAACATGTGAATGAGTATTTTCCAAATGACTAATGCATGATGTTATAATATCATACATGGTTAAAGACCATTCAGATTTTGAGATAAACCAATGAATTTTAACACAATAGAGTAGGACAAGGTCAATGATATGTGTAGTGGGCTGAATGGTGGCCCCGCAAAAGATATGTCTATGTCTTAATCCCCAGAACGTGTACCTTATATGATAAAAGAGTGAATTACACATCAAAAAGATGTAATCAAGTAAGGATTTTGAGAAGAAGAAGCTTACCCTGGATTATCTGGAGGGCCCTTAATCCAATGACAACTGTTTTTATAAGAGTCAGGCAGAGACAGATTTTATAGATAGAAGAGGAAGAGGCAACACAACCATGGAGGCAGAGATTGGAGTGATGAGGTCACAAACCAAGGAATGTCAACAGACACCAGAAGACGAAAGAGGCACAGAATGGAATCTCTCCTAGAGCCTCTGGGGGGAGTGCAATCTAACTGACACCCTGATTTCCGATTCCTGGACTCCAGAACTGTGAGAGAATCAATTTCTGTTGTGAGTCACTCAGTTTGTGGTAATTAGTTGCAGCAACAGTAAGAAACTAGTACAATATAGTTTCAGATTCCACATTGCAACTAACCTTTTAGAAACTACTGCTTATTGAGTTTCAGTGTAATATTAAAAAACGTATTCACAATTATCTGAAAAGGCTCTTAAAATACTTCTCCCTTCCAGTTACATATGTGTGAAAACATATTTTCTCTGTATATTTCTACCAAAACAATATATGGCAGCAGACTGATGCAGAAGTGGATATGAGGATACAGTTGTCTTCTATTAAGCCAGACATTAAAGTGATTTACACAAATGTAAAACACTGCCACTCCAATAACTATATTTTATTTTGGAAAAATATAGTTAACTTTCATAAAGTGTTTTTGTTAATAAATAACAGTTTTAGTATTGTTTTTTAAATCAATTAATATATAAATATTTTTAAATGTTCTCAGTTGTGATTTTTAATACAGTAAATACTAATAGATATAACTTATTAAACAAAAGTTCTTTGGGATCCTCAATTTCTAGGAATACAGTTAGGTACAACATAATGATGTTTTGGTCAGTGACAGACCGCATGTACAAAGTTTGTCCCATAAGATTAGTACCACAATAGCCTAGGTGTGTAGGAGGCTATACCATCTTTGTTTATGTTAGTATATTGAATGATACTTGCACAATGATGAAATCACCTAACAACAAGCTTCTCAGAACATATCCTAACCATTAAACCATGTATGTCTGTATACAAGAACCCTGAGACCAAAAGGAGAATTATTATATTAATCAATTTATTACACTTATAATCTCCTGTTTTATGCATTCATAAGAGTGATATCTGAGAAAAAAGAACTACATCTCTATGAATTCAAAAGACTTCCTTAGTTAAGAAAAAGATATGAGGAAAGGAATTCAGAGTTCTCTGTGAGGAGTGTCTTAGGAAGAAGCTAAATTTCAGTATATAAATTGTGTTTATTAAAGGTCTGGAACCTCTTAATAAAAAGATAAAAATCATTTGACCTTTCAGTCAACATAAGTGACAAAAAGAGAGAGAACTACAGAATTTAAAAAGAAAAAGAAGATGCATAAGAAAGTCACAGACAGAATAATTCTTTACATTTCTTGCACTCTTTAAAGGATTACATCAACAAGAGTTCTTCAGATTCCTATAAAACCTCTCATCTAATTTCCTTACATATGAAATTATTTCTATTCTTTCTGTCCAGATTTCCCCCAAAACAGCCTCCTAGCCTTAACACTCCTTTACCGTTATGGTTCTTCTCCCTTCCTCTAGTTTTTGCATCACAAATCGCCCGCCACCACACCCCATCCCCCCACCCCCAAGTCTGGCAACCCTGGAAAAGAAACTCAATGGCAAAGCCAGAACCAACATTTGAAGGTGAAGGTGGAAGTGAGAATGAGATTCTCAAAGCATTAATGATTTTAGTCCAATTACATAGGCTTCTATTTTCTTCTCTGTGGATCAAATATCATTACTTGACTTAATTATTATATTGTAAATGTTTATTGGTTTCCAAATTTTTGAATCAACTATATGCAAAGAACAGAAAGTGTAATTATAATAACAAGAAATAATGTTAATTTTGTGAATATTGACAATGTGGAAGCAATGACATAAATAACAAAAGTTGATGTAGAAGAGGAATGAAGGATGAAGAGAAGTGTAGATCCACAAATTTCTTCCTCTTATGAAACAGTGACTCAGTAAATACTATCGAAAGCAGTAATTCTCAAAGTGTGGATCCTGGACAAGCACTATCAGCATCATCTGGGAACTTACTGGAAATCCAAATTCTCAAGCCTCACCCTAGACCTACTGTTAAGAGTAGCTAAACTACTCCGTGGTATTGCTGCCTCAGCATTCAGCTCCTGTGGCCAAGTGGCCTGGAGGGGCCTTGAACTCACACTACTGCCTCCCTGAACAAAAGCCCTAGGTAACAGCTGGCAGAGTCACAGGTAAATATAAGTTCCTGATATGACTCCCCCACTGCCCTTATGATAGCTTTCTCCCCTGCTTCCCAGGGCCTTCTCCTTGCACCTCTCTTAGATAAGACCCCCACGAAGCTTAATAAAACCTCACTTCTTTTGATTTGAATTGATCAATCTGGCCTTAGCCCAGTAATCCCAAAGTGCTCTACCCACAGCTCCTAATAAAGACATGTGCCCCAGGTCCTGCCTTGCTCTCTCTGCCTGCACTCTGCCTTGACTTTCCCTCCTGCTCCCTCCAGCCATACGGTGTACTTCCTCCAGGACTTGTGAGTAATAAACTTCTTTATTTCAATTCCTTTGTAGTCTTTGTTGGACCGTGGCTCACCAGCCCAACAACCCAGCCCACGGCTCTATCCAACATATGTTAATTTATCAAAGTCATAGCACTTGCTGAATCACATTCTCAGGGTAAGGTCCAGCAACCTGTTTTAAAAGCCCTCCAGGTGATTTTGATGCATGCTAAAATTTGAGAACCACTAGTCTTGACTTGCCAGATCAAGAAACAGAGGTTGGGCCAGCCCAGTTAAGTTTGCACATTCCGCTTTGGCAGCCCAGAGTTCACCAGTTCAGATCCCTGGTGTGGACCTATGTACCACTTGTCAAACCATGCTGTGGCAGGCGTCCCACATATAAAGTAGAGGAGGATAGGCATGGATGTTAGCTCAGGGCCAGTCTCCCTCAGCAAAAAGAAGAAGATTGTTAGCTCAGGGCTAATCTTCCTCAAAAAAAGAAAAAAGAAACAGCAGTCCAAAAATTATTTTAAGTGAAAAAGGTAACCACTAGAATAACTGTAAGATGATCTTCTTCATACAATAATATATACAAGAAAACCACAAGTGGAGTGTGCCAGGGAGAAGAGGAAGGCATTTAAATGTATTAACTACCTTAGCTTTTATAGGAAATACTTAAATAATATCAAGAATGATAAATTAAGAAACATTGATGTAAGCGTATATTTAGCATTATGATAATAAAGAGTTAAAAACAAGCAGTTAAAAGTGGCTCTATCTAAGAAGTGGGACTAGGGAAGAGGAATACGGACACGTTCATTCTTCATTGCATACCTTTCTGTGAAGTTTGCTTTTTTTCAACTAAATTATTACTTTATCACTTTGAAACAATGTCCTGTATTCAATTCCCAGATCCCTGGAAATTAGAACCCCAACCTACATCTAAATACTTATTTGAGTATTTTATTTGTGTCTTTCATCACATCAAAGAGGTTGGATTAAGAAGATTCCATCTAAATTCTATCTTCCCTAAGATTGATATGCAAGGCCAGATGACATCAGGATTTCTAGTGTCAAAACAAAAATTGCACCAAAGTTAAGCAGGCAGCTATTGCAGTAGGAGAGAAAGACTGAACTCAACTCTGCTAAAACGAAAGGCAGGAGGATTTTTAAGTGATGAGGTGAGCTAGTGAAAGTACTAGAGGACATCAGGGAGTAGGTTTATCAATGCAATGTGTGGAGCACATTGGGTTATGCCTAAATTCCCAGATGTTTTTCTCTGTGATTAGGCCATCGGAGTTTGCTAGTTGGTGCCTATCAAAGTTAGGCCCCTACCCCATCTCACTCCCCCCTCCAAGAGACTGGGAGATAGGGGTGCCATTTTGTTGTTTGCATTTCAAAGACATGGTGCCCAAATCCTTAAGAATGACATTTCCTGGATTGTAAAACTGGCAAGATGCTAGGAGAAGATTTACATACATTTCAAAGGGGCAGAGAAAGAATGCACAGTTTCAAGTTTTCTAAAGTAAATCCTCTAAGAAAAGGGAGATCAGGGGCCTATAGTAAAGGAGAAACCTGTCTAAAGTTTAGTCAAACAGCTGAGAGAAATGTTAAGCCATTTCAGTCATCAATAACAGTTTTTCATATGCTAAAGTGCTGCTTGTAAATGTATGTTAGAATGCTGACATACTCTCATTTCTTCATCTATTCCCAAAGAGCACTCTGAGAAGAACTGTGTTATTGGAACTCACAGACGCAATAATCAGGGCATACATGCACTCTTGTGCCTCTATCTTTTCTGACACCCAGACCACCCTTGCCTATAGCAATTATATTTGGCTGTTAGCTTCTTGAAAGATTCTTTCCTAATTGGTCTTTTTAGCCCTTAGAGGTCTTCATACAGTGTCCTATAAATGGATTATGTTCAAACAGTATTGATTAATGCAATAAATCAATTGCATTTAATTGAATATTCACTTCCTAAACATACATATCAAAGAGCTCACAGCAGAATCTGAGAACCTGTACAGGGTCAAAACCAATTCACAACCCAAGACTGTAATTTCATCTCTACCACGCTTCGACCCCCTTTAATTAGACTAACAGCCAAGTAAAACTTTTAGAACACGGCCACAAGTCCAAAAGTCCAGTTGACCTTTGAATGGCAAAGACGACCTACAGCGGTCATGCACTTAGCTCCTTGGTGCCATGATAAGTCTAGATGGGTTAAAAAACAAAAAAAAGAAATCCCCGTAGAAAAAATATAGAGATAATCAAAAATAAAACTACTTGTTTCATTATAAAGTGTTGTCATATAATATGCATTTAATGAATCACTTAGCAGATTCCTGACCTTTGTGAGGAATGAAGTTAACATTTTCACTATTTATCTTAAAAAGGGTGCCATCACAAAAAATGTCTTATTATGGGTAAGCAGATCATCTACTAGCCTATTTAGGTAAAAATATAAACAGAAAATGTATAAAAATATATACACAGAGGATTTAGTAAATTGAACTGATCTTATTTGAATTATTTCAGGCATTCTTGTGTTCATCTCAGGATGGAATGGAGTCTACATTTATTTTGAACTTCCCATTACTTTCAGAAAATAGGTCACTTTTGCTTTTTGAAAATTATCTCTCCAGCTTTATTTTAGTGCCCTGAATTGTCCAGCTACTTAGAGCATAGTCCTGCAATTCTCTTATTCATATTCTCATTTTGAATCATAGCAATATCCATAAGGACCTTAAAACATATTTAGGTTTCCACCAGATAAAAACAAAAACAAAATAAAAATGATAAACACACACAAAAGAAAATATTTAAAGAAATCTGTATTCGTTGTCTAATATTGCACAACAAATTACTCCAAAACGTAGTGGCTTAAAGCAACAAATATTTATTACCTCACAGTTTCTGTGGGTCAAGACTTCAGGTGTGGCTTAGCTGGGTTGTTTTGACTTAGGGTCTCTTATAAGGTTGCAGTCAGGAAGTCAGCCATGTCTGCAGGTTTGATTGTACCTGGAAGAAGTCTTTCTAAAATAGCTCACTAACCTGGTGCTGACTGTTGAAAGGAGGCCTCAGTTCCTCTTCAGGAGCTGCTTGAGTATCCTTATGACATAATTATTGGCTTCCCCTACCATGAACAATCTACGAGAGAATATGGCAGAGCCACAGAATCTTTTATGAACTAGCCTCAGAAGTCACACACCATTATTCTTGCAGTTTACTATTGGCCACACAAGTCAGCACCATTCCGTGGTAGAGGGAACTATACAACAGTATGAATAACAGGAGGTGAAGATCACTAGGTTCCATCTTGGACACTAGCTATCATAACATCTTTTTTTTATTCCTGTCTACCTATTCTACCTTACTAACCAATGCCGCTCTCTGGTTTTGCTGACAGGCTATTCAAATATTTGATGATCTACATCTTTCTTCTCCTCTTTTTAGCTATTCTAATTCCTTCTTATTCCCTTTACCATCTACTCCAGTGCATCCCACTCCTAGAAACTATTTCCTTGAAGATTACCCATGATCTCTTCCTGCTAAATTGATGGCCTTGGCCTTTCCCCAGACATATTCTTCAACATCTTATAATGTTTGGTGCTACAAACCACCCACACATGAAATTCTCTCATCTTTTGGCATCTTTGGTGCATTACTAAGGGCTCCTCCCATCTCTCTGATGCCACTTCTCCTCTCCTTTTCTCCACTGGGTTCCTAAGTATGGAGTGTTCTTTAAGCTCATCCCTCTGGTTTTCTTGTTATAATATCACTGGGCTGATATGCACTCACTACTTCAGCTAAGTCATCTATTGTCTGGCCACTAATGAATCAGTATTTCCTTCCCTACTCAATCATAGTATGTCATTTACAGCTAACTATAGACATCTCCATTCTCTAGTTTCTAAGCAAGTCTCATTGTTTCTTCCTTCAATATCTCTTCGAAGAATTTGCCTTATCTCATCCATTCCAACTACCACTACCCTAGTCCAAGCCCTCCTTATACCACAATCAGATTAGCACAGCAATATTCTAGCTACTATACTTACTTGACTTTAACATTGATCCTGCTTCTAGTCTAATTCAACTGTCATATGTTTTAACGCTAAATCTTCTTTAGAAATTCCTTTTACCTTTTCATTTTCTAGCATAAGAGGATCATTATCATCTATTGCTTTCAAATCTACTTTTTAGACTGGCTTTTACAGCACTTATTGTTTTCCTCTTTGGCTACCATACCTAATTTCTTATTCTCCTTATTTCTTATTTCCCTTATTTCTCTTTGACGAGGTTAATTTATTCACTGTCCTCCAAATACACAAATTTACACATTTTTGAAATTCTGCTAATTTAATTCTATTCCTTCCCCCCCAAAATAAAAGTGTTCTTATTCATTTCCTGCATATCCTACCAATTTTTGTAGGTCTAGTTCAAATTCCACAATCTCAATGAAATTTTCTTTCACTACTTTAGTTCAAACTGGGCTGTTCAATTTTTGAGTTCCTAATGCTCAGTTAGGCATCCATATCTCTGATTTTTTTTGTGTTAGTCTTGTTCCATAGCTAAGTTGCAAGCTTCTAAAGACTGGAGTTATATTTTATACTTCTTCTTTATTTCTTTTAAAACACCTAAAATGGTCTACAAGTAACATGCTGAGCACATAATAGGCCACGAATAAATACCTATTGGTTAGGTAAATAAAGAAAATAACTAGAAAATTCCCATGTCATTTGGCAGAAAAACTACAGGCAAAAGACTCTTCCTAAAATATATTATCTAAAAGTGCATTTTCCCCATGAAAAAAAATGACTGTCTTCTAGCACAGCCAAACTTAGCTCTTAAAACAGGTGCAAAATCCAAAGACAGAATTGTTAAACAACTGTTTAAATAAAAAGGCAAAGACAGATACACGAAATAATTGCTTTGTTTACCAGTACAAGACAGAGGAAATCAGATCACATTCCAAAAGTAATTTGATAATTTTGCCAGTTGAGGAAAAATCAAAGAAAAAAAAGTTAAGCAATAAGGCTGTTGTCTTGGATTTACTGAAGGAAACTGTTGTAAAACCAACAAGAGTAAACCCTACATGATATACATGAATAACAGAAAAAAATTAGTGAAGGTAATTGTATCACTGCAGAAACATTATTTTTTCCTAATTCAAGCATATGAAAAATTAATATGACTATTAAAAACAATTATGACCTATCTTTGGAAAGAGAACATATTTGTATTTTCCCCAAAGCCTAACAGCTTGTTATTCCCTCTTTTGGAGCAGTATTATGTCTTGGAAACAGCATGAATTTCTGCAGCCAGAGAGACCTGCATTACCAGTTGAGTGACCTTAGGCAAGTTACTGAACCTCGAGGAAACCTACCAACCTCACAGGCTGTTGTGAGAATTAAGTGACATTACATATCTGAAAGAGCCTGGGGTGGCGTCCAACCCATGCTAGTCAATGCATCTTAGCTTCTTTCCATTCTGCTTAGCAGACATAAAAAGAATAGGAAGCAGAACAAAACTAGAGTAGGAGGGAGGAACCAGGGATTATTATCGTAGCTCAGCAGCTAGGTAGATACCGTGACAGGAATAGTCAACTGTCTTCTAGTTTGCGTTTTTCTCTTCATTTTGGTAGTAGATACCCCTGAGTTTTAATGGGCACACAGGTAGCCAAATAGAGCTATATATCTTTGGGTTTCACAGGGTTTTTGTTTGATTCACAGTGCTTTTGGGTAGATCAGACACCACCTTTCTACCATTCACCACTCACTTCTGCCCTAACATTCACGACTCCTTCTTGATACCAGTAGGCTCTTCTGTGTATGGCCATTTGTTCAGACAATCTCTAAGGAATCTTCCAACTTTCAGTGTTGCAGAAACACAGGGAGTAATATTCATTCCTCTAGTAGTCAATATTATAATGATTTAGTGGGTTTTTTTCTAAAATTTTAAAAGGAAGTTTTAAATAACCTAAGTTTTAAAATTCTGAGATCTCTTTGGCATGTTAAACCTATCATATTTTTATTTAGGAAATATATGGTATATTAGTTTCCTGAGGCCACTGTAACAAATTACCACAATCTTCATAGCTTACAAAAACAGAAATTTATTTTTTTCACAGCCCCAGAGGCCAAAAGTCTAAAATCAAGGTGTCTGCAAGGCCTCACTCCCTTCTGAAGGCTCTAGGGGAGAATCACTCCTTGCCTCTTCCATTTTCTAGTGGCTTCAAGCTTTATTTGGCTTGTGGCTGCATCACTGCAATCTCTGCCTCCATCTTCCCATGGCCTTCTCCTCTGAGTTTGTCTTCTCATCTGTCTATAAAATCTGCTTCTGTCTAACTCTTACAAGGACACGTACCATTGGATTTATGGCCCACCTAGATAATCCAGGATGATCTCATCTCCTGGTCCTTAATTAAATTACATCTGCAAAAACTATTCCCAAATAAGATCACATTCACAGGTTCTAGGGATTAGCACTTGGATATGTCTTCTGGGGAGCTGCTATTGAACTCACTACAGATGGCTACATCAACACACTCACTATAAAATATAGATAGTGTAGATATCTCACGCTATGAAAAGGAAATAGTCAAATATGAAATTTTTCAATTTTTTACAAAAATAGCATTTCAATCAAAAATGTGTTTTAGGATGTTTTACCATACCTTATGAAGCTACAAGTTTAAATAGCAATCTTTTTAATCTATCAATATCATCTATATTATCATGTAATTTTCATTATTGTTAACCATGTTTTAATTTGGGCATTCACTACTTCTTAAATAGATCACAACTATTGAAAAATAAACCCTGCGAATGACTCATTTTTTCTTGCTATTTGATTAAACTAGTAATACATATATACACAATCTTAAAATTCAATACAAAAATATAGAGGAAAGAAATAGTCACCTTCAACACTCCTTGCCTAATTCTTCTTTTCTTAAACAAATAACAGTTTAAAATTCTCTTCAGAAGTTTTTGCGCATATGTAAAGGGTAGTTACTTGCTTTTTATGTTTATAATAAATGGGATCATGCTATACATATTGCTCAGTGAATTGCATTTTCCTTTTATCAACGTCTTGAAGATATCTCTCTTTCTAGATAGTCATCCACACCATTATTTTTGTACCACATAATATTTGATAGAAGGAATATACCATAATCTATTGATGGACATTTAAGTTGCTTTCAAATTCCTTTGTTACAAAAATGTTGCAAAGGTCATATATCTTTAAGAATGTACAAGGATTTCTATAGGATAGATTCTTAGAAGTGAAATTGTTTGGTCAAAGGTTATATGCATTTCCAATTTGGTTGAGCCTGCTAATTTATTCTCCAAAAAATGCTCTATGAACTGGCTAATTAATGCCAAAGAATAATTCTTACCTGGAGAATCAGCCAGCTATGTTCTTCTGTGATAGCTTGACAGACCACATTGGCAAGAAGACATACATGTATTTGTATACATGTGCATGTATGTGTGTTAAGTAAATATGTACATAAGTATATATGTATGTATCAAACATATGAAATGTGTGTGTGTATGTATTCTATCCAGGTATATGGAAGGCCACTCACTCAGCATTAGTTAGATAAATTGAAGAAAAAGCTACTTTTGCCTATATCCTCCTTAAACCACCCATATGAGCTGAGCATCAGACATTCAAATGGAAAAGAGACCCACTTTTTGGGTGTAGTGAACAAAAAGGTAAAAAGAAAAATAGTAGCATCTGTCTTGCTGTCTGACCCAGTGCCACAGTCCCAGGACAGAACATTCTCCTAGACCAGGAATTCTCCCTAAGAATGGATGTGGCTCCAAAATATCTTATTGATGCATGCTAAGTCAATGTAGGAGCTCAACCCAACAGCGGCATCAGAACTCACTGTGGGTTTTTTTTGATGAGGAAGATTGACCCTGAGCTAACATCTGTTGCCAATCTTCCCCTTTTTGCTTGAGGAAGATTGTCTCTGAGCCAACATCTGTGCCAGTTTTCCTCTACTTTGTACATGGGATGCCGCCACAGCATGGCTTGATGAGTGGTGCGTAGGACTGTGCTCAGAATCCGAACCCGTGAACCCCAGGCCACTGAAGTGGAGTGTATGAACTTAACCACTATGCCAACTGGCCAGCCCTCGCTGTGCTTTGTTCTCAAAAGTTCTACCAAGAAAAAACTTGCTAAAAGCTATAGGTAACTTGAATTCCAAAGTGATCTGATTAAAATAAACAAAGCACCACAAATTATGTATTTAGATGCTTTTCAGCTAAACTAGGAGTAGAAGAATATCTTTTCATCAGACTCAAGGTTGAATTGGAGTGAGAGTAGTATAAAAAAGCTTACTGAGGTGCCACAATAGCTGTTACTCCTGCCTTCAGCACTCTGCATAATTATAACAAGATAGTAATAAAAATTATTCCAAAGCACTTGAACAATTACATGCTCTTAAAACAGGTTGAAAACTAAGGATGCACATATTTTGAAGATAGTAGATCTTATGGCTCTTTAACATGCAGCAGGAAACTGTTTCTAAGTTAGAGGAGTACATAAAATTACCTATCAACGCATTACAGAAAATTTACAGACTCAGAGAATTTATTGTGTTCATTAAGCATAGAATTTCCTTCTATTAAGCTTTTCCCTATTCGGGGACTAAGATATCCTTCATCCAACCTCACTGAAGTACGTACATACTCACTTTCTACCTTTTAAACACCCTCACAGACATCCTCATCATATATTTGGCAAAATAGGGTGTCAAATAATAAAAACATGATGGGTTGCATTTCAAGGAACTGCTCTCTGATATGGTAGGTTGTTGCAGCATTTGTTTTATTTATAACAAAGAAAGCAGAAATGTTAGTCAATTTAGACGTACAAAGTGGGCTGCACTAAAGATTAGAAAACATTGGGGATTAGAGACACCATTCAAGGAGGCTGTACTTAGGCAGCACGACATATTTCAGGACAAAAGGATTTTGTACTGGGGGTGATTCTATTCTGCCAACAAATAAATAGAGCAAATGATTACTTTTGTGTTTTTAATGTGTTGTTCTTTGAATAGTCTTTTCACCATTCAGAGATCAAAACAATTTCTCACATCATATTTCGAATTCTGTGTACATTACATCATGTTCACCACCCGAACACTAATTATAGTCCATCCCCTCACATGTGACCCTAATGACCCCTTTTTCCCTCCCCCCTCCCCCCTTCCCCTATGGTTACCACCAGTCCAATCTCCAATGCTATGTGTTTTTTTTGTCATTTTTATCTTCTACTTATGATTGAGATCATACGGTATTTGACTTTCTCCCTCTGACTTATCTCACTTAGCATAATATCCTCAAGGTCCATCCATGTTGTCACAAATGGCTGGATTTCGTCATTTCTTATGGCTGAGTAGTAGTCCATCGTGTATAAATACCACATCTTCTTTATCCATTTGTCCCTTGACGGGCACCTAGGTTGTTTCCATGTCTTGGCTATTGTGTATAATGCTGCAATGAACATAGGGGTGTGATTTCTTTTTAATCAATGATCTAATATCTTTTTCTCTGCTGATTTTCACTTTTTTATTGAGATATAATTAACATTCAATAAAATCCACAAACTTTAAATGTTCAGTTTGATGAGTATTGACAATTACATCACCCGTGTAACCACCATTCAAAACACGTATAGAACAAATATTCCCTTGCACTCCTTTCTAGTCAATTCTCTCCCCACCCCCACAATTAATATGGAATGTCAATCACCATAGATATATATGAAATCCTATAGTATGTATTCTTCTGTGTATAGCTTCTTTTATCTAATAGAAAAGTTGATATTCATCCATATTTTTCTGTATATCAGTAGTTTTTCCTTTCATAACTAAATAGTATTCAATCGCATGGAAATACTACAATGTGCCTATCAATTCTCCTGTTGTTAGATAATTGGGTTGTTCCTAGTATATGCCTTTTATAAATATGGCTGCTAAACATTCTTCTACAAGTCACGGTAAATACCTATGAGTAATATTTCTGGGTCAAAGGGGAGGTATATGTTTAACTTTATAAGAAACTGCTAAACAGTTTTTGTAAGCAATTTTATCACTTTATATTCCTATAACCAATGTATGAGAGTTCTGTTACTCCATATCCTCACCAAAATGTAATGTTTTCAGTCTTTTTTATTTTGACCATTCAAGGGAATGGTGAGTAACATCACATTTTTGTTTTAGTTTGTATAGTCTGATAACTAATGACATTGAGCACTTTTTTAACGTACTTTTTTGGTGAAGTATCTGCTCAACTTTATTGCACATATTTCAATTTGGTTATTTGTGTTTTTAGAGCTGATTGGTAGGAATTCTTTGTCTATTCTGTATACAAGGGCTTTATCAAATACTCTATAAATTTTATTTTCCAGTTTTTGGTTTATTTATTCACTTTTAATGGAGTCTTTTGATAAAGTAAAATTTTTCAATTTTACCTAAGTTCAATAATTAGCTTATTTTTTATGGTTTATGCTTTTTGTGTCCTGTGCAGGAAATCTTTGCCTAACCAGAAAAGGTATTTGCCTACCAGAAAAAGTATTTTTCTAATTTCTTCTAGAACTGTGAGTCTGGTTTTACATTTAAATCTATGATCCATCTGGAATTAATTTTTGTATATGGCATGAGATCAGTCAAGATACATTTTCTTCCATATAAATACCAAATTGTTCCAGCAACATTTCTTGAAAAGATTTTCCCCAAAGAATTGCTTTGGCACTCATCAAAAAGCAGTTGACTGAATATGTATGGGTCTCTTTCTAAACTGCATTCTGTTCCATTATTCTGTTTGTCTATCCTTATCCCAAACACTACACTGCCTTGATTACTGTAAATTTATACTAAATTTTGAAACCAGGTAGTTTAAGTCCTCCAAATTTCTTCTTTCTTAAGATAGTTTTAGCTATTCTACTTGATTAGATTTCTATGTATACTTTAGAACCATCTTGTCTAAATCTTTAGAATAGACTTTTGACACTTTGCTAAAGATTGCATTGAACATACATATCAATTTAGGAAGTATAGACATCAACAATATTTCATTTTCCAATCCAGGAATGTGCTCTCTCTCTCCATTTATTTAGGTCTTATTTAATTCCTCTCAGTAATATTTTGTGGTTTTCAGTGTGGAGATCTTAGATATCTTTCATTAGATTTATCTTTTCTTATCTGAGTGTTTTTATGTTATTGTACAGTTTTAAATGTTATTGTTCAATTGGTGGTGAACAGAAACTTCTCTACGGCCAGGGTTCCTTGTGGTTTTAACCTATTACAAGAGCCCGTATACAGCTATTAAACATGTATCAAGAGTTTGGATGGCTTTCCCCTGTCCTATCTGTGGTGAACATTTCCTCCAGTGCTTAGAGCACTGGTAAGTCTCTCTTATCCTCTAAAGAGCTCCTTACTCTCTGATGTTTCGTTTGTTTTGATAGCTTTGTGTGCTCAGCTTTATGATAGTTTTTTTTACTGTGATTTTTATAGCTTATCTGGCTTGTTTTGGTTGTTAATTTGAAACTGATGGTCTCTTGTGGCTTTTTACATCCAAATTAGAAATCAATCAGTGATTTTTGTTAATAGTTGTATGACAATTTTCCTTTTCACTGTGTCTGAAACAGCAGAATGGAAATGTATCAAATAGCACCCAGGCGTCCAAACAATCACAGTGAAAACTAAGGTTTACTCAGTGCTTGCTACGTGCTAGGACTTAGATTTACAGACATCAACTCATTCAATCCTTAGAATAACCCTATCAAGTAGGTATGATTATCATTATTCCCATCTTACAGATGAATAAACTAAAATACAGTGTGCTTAAGTCATTTGTCTAATGACACACTGTTGTTCAATGGTAGAGCTGGATATGAACACAAGTAGTTTAGACTTCAAGCCTACATCCTCACCTTCTTGCTCACAATACCTCCCTACCAAATTTGAGCATTCCTACCTTTACCCTGATCTCCCAAATATAATAGTGATCTGGGCTTTTAACTGTAAATGCTCATTTCTTCTTAGAGTTGCACCATATCTGCATTTTTCCTCTGAATAATCTCTTCTATTCACATGGCATTTTGATATAATAAAGATACACTTCATTAAGTGCTCGCATGAAAGATACTGTGTTAGTCATTTTGCATATATTATTTACAAACCTCATGAAAATTCTGATAGATAGATGGCATCACCCCATTCTACTTCAGGGGGAACTGAAGTTCAAAGAACGCAATTTTCTTACTTTACATAGAAACTAGAGAATGAGTGAGATTGGCATCTGACCTGTCTTGAATCCAAAGCCCATGATGCAACCTCTCATGAATGATTAGCTAGGTCTTATCTTAAAGTTTTACACTCCCCTTTCCTCATCTTTACTTAGATCCTTTAACTGGATATTTATTTAAATGCTACTCCTCTGTATAACGCTTTACTTTTTCTTGCTGATAGTCTAAGTCCATTTGTTTGAAGTTAAGGGCTCTGTTAATGTCTACCAGGGTCTCTTTTGAAGGGTGTTTTAAAAATTGAAATTTAGATAAATAATATCCTAAGGAAACAATCATTAATGGAAAAGAATGAAATTAGGCAACGACTGGGCCTGGTTCTCAGCTCCTGGAGTTGGGAGAAATAATGTAGAATCACTCTGCTGATGCTTAAAAAGGTCAGGAGCTGCTTAGGGTCCCATATCACCACTACTGCTCTTCCTTTCCAAGCAACTCCTCAGACTGATTTCACCCACTTCAAAAATACCTTTGTGTTCATTTCAACTTGGATTCAGCAGAAGGAAAGGAGACCAAGAAGGCCCCAAGCTCCTCAAAGCTAACTCTGGGATTCATATCCCACCACCATTATTGTCCAGAAAATTTATCCAATTTTGGCTTCATAAATCACAACTGATGCATAATTTCTATAGTTGTTTCTTGAATCATTTAGAAGAAAGAAGAAAAATTCCATAATAAGAGCTTGCAATCAGAAGGACTGTCACTTGATCTGCTAATACTCAAATTATGGTAGGCTTTATGCAAAGAATCTATAATCCATAATTTTTGGCCTATTTCTGAAATGTAATGGCACTTAAGATTCAAAAAGACTTAATACTTACCTTCATTCTCAGTACAGAAACTTCAGAGAAAAAAATTGTGCTACTGCCTTAGGACTGAATCTCATTTCAGACACATGTTCCTTACTACAGCTCATGTGTAATTATTTAAATGTCATGAAACCCTGCAAATGTGTTTGATAAAGTAATTGAAATTACTTTATGTAATTTAGTTTACTTTCCATGATGGAAATGTGTGCACATAATGTCACTGCACTGTCAATGCAGTAAATGGCAGCTGAGTTGACTCTGAGGGTTTCTAGTCCGTGGGGATTTTACCTTCCAAATACAAAATCTCCCTCTCCCAGCACATGCCTGGACTGTGGCACTGATCAGTGGGTCTTATTAATAAGAAATTTTCCCATTCAATCCTCTGACCACAGAGATGAGGCCAAGACTTTGAGACCAAGTTTTACTCTAATGTGATCCCTGAGAAACTTTCACAAATTAGACAAGGGTTCTTTAAAACCAAGACTGCAGGGGCAAAGAGTGCATGTTGGGGAACTGCTTTTTGCATACTCGGAGCAGATGCTACAATGACTTGTGGTCAGCAAGCATTACTGTACAGCAAAACTGACACAGGAAAAATGAGCTAGTACCTCACCCCAAATAATTTTCACAAAGCGTTCTATGCCTCAGGGCCTCACTTCATACTGTTTCCCTTCACACATTTCTCTACCTGTTTGTACGGGTGGAACTACAACCTGCCCTCTGCCTTCTTACTAAGCACAGCAGTACAGAGAGCCTCCGGCTGACCTGAGAGAAAGCTGATTTTGTCTTTGTCATTTGTAAAGCAGAAGGCATACTTGTCATTTAACAAGGGATATGCTTTCAAATGAGCGTATTAAATGTAGTTGGATAAAACAGCAGGAGTGAAGGAAGACTAAATCCTTGACTATGTACTTATAATAAAATACTCAGTTTGATGTGAAATACAATAATATACAGTTGATCCGGGCAAATATTTTTCTCAGACTGATTAGGCAACAGTGATGATAGAACATTCCAGCAAAATTAAAAAAGTAAGGTGTGGCCTCTTCCCATGGTGTTTCTATTTCAGAATTACTGGCAGTTGAAAAATTGATTTATTATCTTTAGTTACTTCATTATGTGTTTAGGTTTGAAGACAAATGAATCAAATACCTAATTTAATGTAGAGTCATTGAGTTCTTCTGGTTACTTATTTTCATCTATAGAATTGACTTTGGTATGTATTACTTATCAAAAGGTATCTTCTCAGCAGATTGACACCTAAACCACTAGGAAAAAAATTTTTAAGTGAAAAAGCATATATGCTTCTGCATAAAAACTTGCATTTTATGAAAACTACAAATGCCAAATGACTTATAGATAACAAGAAATCATGCTGACTTTGGCTGTTTTGATTTTAATAAAACCTACACTGCACAAAAACAGAGAAGTATTTTACAGTCATGACAAAAGTTCCCTTAAATGCCATGATTTATAACATATACTAGCACCACTCACAATTTCCTTGGTAACCACTTTTCTTGTAAAATATTCACATGTGAAGAAATGGACAGAGCTTCTGTTTGGACTGCAGAAACTGTGGAAATTCAGCCTTCAAAACAATGCAGCCATGGGCTGGACTTACAGCAGTTCCACCTCAACAAGAGGGCGCCAGGCCCAAGCCAGTGTATTGGCAGTCTGCTCTGGCCTTCCTCCAGGTACATCCCTCTACGCAGATAAGGGCTCTGCAAGGCCAAGGCTCTGGGGACTTGGGACCCTGGAATTAGCTACCTAAACAGCCTTAACATGCTTCCAGGGCTCACACAGTCCACTTACCTGTTGCCTCCTCCAGAAGGTGAGCTAAGCCACCATTGCAAAGTGGAAAGATGCCCAAAAAGATGTGTGTTCAAGGAGCCACCTATAGGTGAAGCTTGCCTATGGGGACAAGAGTATGCACACATGTATACACAAGGCACCAAGCACACTGCAATGCAGGTCAGACTTTGGTGGGATGAGTAAGAAGCCGCAGGCCATGTGTCTGAATCTCTCTTGGAAGCTCCAAGTATTCCAAGAACTTAAAATTCTAACCCATCTTCTAGTTCATTATAGAGGCATATTCATCAAGGTAGGAAGATAGCACATATTTTATAATAATTTTGTTAGCTTGATTTATAACTTTTAAATCTTTAGATACATGGTATGTAACTCTATTTGTAGTTGTACCTCCAGCCCAGCAAAAGGTAGGACTGGGACCAGGCTTGTCTTTTAAGGAAGATCAGAATATACCTGAGCATGACTAGCAGTTTTTCACTTCACTGCAGCAAGATTTGATCATAGACTCTAAAAGAATAAATGGAACTAACTGCCTACACATAATACATCATAAGAGTTACAATATGTATGCAAAGGGAAAACACGCTGCATACATATATTATCAGATAAAGCACAGCAAAGAACATAAATGTATTATTCATGACATGAAATGCAATGATTAATATCACCAAAGCTACATTACTTCCTACCCGTGGACACAAAATGATTAATTTTTTTAAATGTGCGGAGTGTGACTTCACAAGCTTTACTAAATAAATTGTCAGTACTTCAACAGAAGACATGCAGAAAAACAGCAGACTAAAAAATTAACAAAATTGTTTTCTCAATGTCAAAAATAAATATATTTAGGATTATATTTTTCTTCTCGTGTATTAAAAATGTTATAAAGTCAAAAGATATCTAAAAAATAAAGAATACATGGATATAACCCCAGAAAGTACATCAAAATAGAGGGAGTTTATTATTTTGAGTCTCTGTCACAATACTCTTCTCTTCAAAATGCTCAAGAGCCTTCTTCATGGCGGAGTGGGTCAAATGGACTGTGGTGGGTGATTAATGAAGGCAAAGACTATTTGGATTAATGCGTGGAATGTGTCACAGACCTGACTCTTCATTTTTAAGTACACCTGTACCAGATTTTCGGTCTATAAGACACTTTAATTCAAAGGATTGAGAAATCTAATGTTGATGAAAATTAAACATTTTTTTTAGCTGGTACCCAAAGCATTATACCCAAATAGCCCACTAAAGTAACATGAAAATGATACTTTGAAAATAGAATACTTGATGACTCAAAAAAGTCATTAAGGATTGTGCTGAGCCTAAAGTTTATCTTGATGAAGAGTAACTTGGCTACCAACTGAAAAAAAATGCAGCATTCTGTGCATATTCTCTGCTCTTTTTAAAAGATTCATAGAATCAAAGATAATACGAACTCTCCTTCTATAATATGAAGACCCTGCTCACTATTCAGTGGTTTATTATTCATATTTATTTAACAAATATTATACAGTACATACTATATGCCAGGAGCCCTTTAGGCATCTTATAAATATTAACTCAATCAATAATCATAACAATGCTCTGAGGTGGGTACTATGATGATCTCTATTTGACAAGTGAGGAAACAGAGGAAGAGAGGTTAAGTGACTTGGCCAATGTCACAAAGCTACAACTGCACAGCTGGAATTCAAACCAAGGTCAACTGCTCCAGAATCTATATTCTTTAACTTCTATGCTATACTGTCAATTTTTTGCACTACTCAGAATTTTATTAATGCAAGGGAAAGAAATAAACTTAACTAATTCAAGCAAAACCCAGCAGTAACTTAAAAACAACAAAAAAAGAATAAGTAGGGAATCTATTGGCATTTGTAACCATGAAGTCCATGGACTATTGGGTAGATCTGGTAGGTTTCAAACAACACCCATGGAGTGACTACTCCACTCTCTTTCAGTGGGTGGCAAAGATAGCCCCAGAAATTCCATAACTAATGAATTTTTATACCTGCAATCTCACACAAGGAGTGCCCCCCTTCTTCTATAATTTGAAAGAAGTTCTATGGAAGGCTCTCCGCTTGGGCCATGTGTCCATCTCTGAATGAAATAGTGTAGCTCGCAAGGAGAGCAGAATACAATGCTCTGGTTGGCTAGACCTGAGGCATGTATCCAAGCTGTGGTTGCTGGGAGTCAGTGACCTTCACCTGAATCATGTGGAGTTTCTCCAATGAAAGAGATTATGTTACAAGAATGGGAAGAATGTTGAGCAGGAAGAAACCATGTACAATATGAATGGAGGCTTCTTTCATTAGGAAGATTTCAGCAGATATAAAAGTCATACAAACTATTTTAAATTATTCTACTATTAAAATAATACTCTAGTATTAAAAATATCATATCACAATACAACAGAATGTTTAGCTACAAATATTCTTTGAACACAATTTCAATGTTTTCAAATATATTTTACTCAAAACCCATATACCTATATTCTTTAATTTTTACTATGATCATATAACTACCATGAACAGAAGTTTAGATTTGCTTCTAACTGTTACCAACAGCCCCCGTTGGTACAATATCTATTGTCTGAAATTTCCAAAATTAATAATATTCATTAATGAAAATTGTAGTGGCTTGCTTTGAATTTTTGAATCTTGTCTTTTTCTTGTATTTTTCTAAAATATTTGGTAATGTAAGGACATAATACTAAAATGTAGAATTTTACTGATATGTCCATACAAATTCTTTGCAGGTAAAAAAAAACCCAAGGCATACTTCAACATAAGTGAAAATCATGATCAATATGCAGTAATGATTTTGCAAAGTCCATATCCATAACAAAAATTATTATTTAGTTGAACTTAATTCTTCCCTGTGATATATTTGATTATCTATATCAAACTACATAAGAAATAAGATTCTAAAATACGAGGGAGGGAGTAGGGGAGAGAAGAAATAAAGTAATATCCAACTGTAACCAGAGCAGGAGAATGGAAGTCCTATGGAAGGACATTTTACACAGTATTCTTCTCAGGATGCTTCCTTTAAATGCATCCATTGATTGGGAAGACAGCCTCTACTAGAGTCAAATGAAGTCTCCAGAAATACAATGGAATAGGAAACAGTTTTAAATTACTGTAAGGGTAGTTTAGCATAGATCACAAAGAAGTCATTGAAAAGATAATCCCCTACACTAAAACTTTTTAAAGGAAGAACATTTTCGTGTACATACATTTCTCACTAGCAAAACAAGATCCCTTTTCTGACTCACTGTATAATTTGTTCTGATCTAAGTTGAGCCTTATGAGTTCCTTCAATGGTTTCAACATTAACTAGGGCACTGAGATTGTGTTAAATTAAGATGTACTTCTTTGCTAACGAAAACATTATTACTTAATCGTTTATAAGGTAACGCATCATTTCTCTTTAGATTAATTTTTCTTCCTGAAGCAAATTTGAAATATATGACTACTTGTCTTCTGCATAAATATAGAATTTTTTAAAGACTCAGTGTATTTTTTAAAAAAATAAATAAACGTACTTTCCTTTCCATATGTCATTCAAAAATGGCAAAAATATTTTGCTCAGATTCTGGAGGAAAAAAACAACCTTTGCTGAAACCCAAAAATGTCAAGAAGATATTACTTTCATTTTCCATGGAATTTCCTTTCCAAAATATAGTTTCAATATTGCTTAGGTATTCTCAGCCCTCCTGAGACATGAGGAAGAGTGGGAGGAAGACAAATGCCATGGAGGGAGAAAAATCCAAAAGTAACGATATAGAACAAAAATCAAAAAGGCAAAGCATATTCCCACTTTATCAACAAATTCTTTTCCTGAGTATCTATTTTTCTTTTATAACTGGTCTAATTTTTTAGGACCATGTAGGAATATACAAAGAAACCAAGTAAAAGCTCAAGAAGCAGAAAACAATTGTTATCTACATAGTCTGTCAGTATAACCAACAGGAGATTCAAGTACCAAGAGAGCTATGTTTAAAGAGAATTATTCAGCAATTGTTTTCAGGATAGAGAAGACATGGGACGAACTAGACAGTAAAAGCAACTGGGAAGAGAAGGGCACTGGAACTCAATTTATTGAGAAAGTCCCATTCATGGCAAGCACTGTGCTTCATTCTTTTGTTATAGGACATAATTTACCTCAGTAGTGGTTATTCAATGGGTTTGCGGTTATGAGATATTCAAAAGTAGACAAAGAAAGAAAGTCACCAGCTTGAGGTGACTCTCTGCAAGAGATCTAGAGGAGTTAGGTATTAAGGAGAAAAGAGGAGAAAATTCTGACTAATTATTTTATGAACTGGATGAAGGAGGAAGAGCTGAATAAAATGATGCATAGATAGAAGCAAAATTCATATTGAGGGTGTCTTCTGAAAAAGATAATGCACTAGGAATCAATGGGTCTATTCCAATTCTCCAAACCAAAACCAATCATGATGACCAAAGAGATACAAGAATAACACTGAAAACAAGGGATGGTACCAAACGACAACACAGGAATGTCTGCAAAATATAATACAGACCGAATTTAAAAATATGGGCCAATAAACAACTCCTTTATTCCTTTTCACAAGAAATCAGAGAAGTGCTGTCAGAAGTAAACAAAGAAAATTTTGTCAAACTGCTTTAATTTAAAGCAGTAAAGACAGAGGAATTGTGCCCCCCTGGGAAGCTGGCAATGCACCTGACTTCCCTTCCTCACAGCACTCTAAGGACCTGAAGGAGGAATTACAATGAAGGCATTCATCCCCATCCCCAGAGGGATGAGAAAGGCAGCATTCCCTCACCTGAGCAAGTTGAAAATCAAATAAAAGGTTTAGATAGAGCCAAACTTTTCAGAATTGAAGACAGACTGAAAAGAAAACAAAATAAGGAAAATTGGCCTTCAGTTTAGTAGTTTCAACAGATATTAAGAATAAACTTTATAGAAACAAAGTCACTACAAATGCTGATATCCCCACACTTCTTCAGGCTAGTCAATAACTTAACATAGCCTAGTTAATAACTAACATTTACCTATAAAATCTAGCATTTCAATTAAATTTTGAAGGGCACAATTGTAAGACCTTGGTAAACAAAGTGGAAAATCCATCTCTGCTATTTTGGAACAAATGGCAGATCTAATTAGAGTTGCCCTACAAAGTGAATCCTGTAAAAACTCACAAAAATGTAACTAAATATCACATGCAAAGTACAAATATAAAAGTATGCTTTGGAAGCTGTACTAAACACAGCAAAAGAAAACTTGAAACAAAAGCTGCTTTGCTCTCTCAAGGAAATTAAATAAAATAGACAATGAGTGATAAGCAAATATACTTACACAGCGTTAAGCTGAAAAAATATTTTTTAATCTCCAAAAAGTTTTAAATGATATTAGAAGCTATATAATATTAGAAACTATTGAGAAGAAAAGTAGAATCAACAATGTTGAAAATTAAATTAGTGCTTTGGATAAGATGCTTTAAAAATCACCCAGAATATAGTGTAAGGAAAAAATGAGAGACATTGAGAATAGACAGCAGAAATCCAACATTTAGGCATAAGATTTCTTGCAGAAGAAAACAAAACAGATGGAAGGGGAATAATAACCAAAAGTGTATTAAAAGAATACATTTATGAGCAAATCTACAGCTAAAAAATATTTACCCTGCACTAGGTAAAATTGTTAAATGAGAACTGTTATCTCAATTCAACCTGGTTATTCAATTTTGAGGACAAAGAAGAAAATTTGCCAGCATCCAGGGAGAAGAAACATTCCACCTACAAAAAAAAGGAAAAGCAATATGATCACATAGTTTTTTTTATCCTTGACTGTATCAAATGCTATATAACTTCTACTAATATTTGCAAAAACTAAAAAGAAAAGGTTCTGACTTATGAAATCTATAGTCTGATAAGCTTTCATTCTGGAAAATAGGCAAAGGAACAAAATTTTTCAGATTCACATTACATCAGATTCATTTCACATCAGATATGATGTGAAAAGTACATCATTTATGTGCCATTGCAGGGAGAAAAAGTTATTTGAACATATACACCAGTATATTAAGAAATGAATCAAAACAGCCCATAAATGAGGAATTTGGTAATGGGCATTAAATATACACACATATACATATATGTATATGCATGTGCATGTAGACTTGTGTGCACATGTGCAAATACGTGTATAATTGAGTGTGTGCACATATATGTGTATAATTGAATGTGTGTATGCATGCATATATCTACCCATATATATGGAGAAACAGTAATTACGGAAAATGTTACAAAATATAAATTAAATAAGAGGGATTGAAGAAATTGGAAATTTGCTTCCAATTTATAGACTTCATCTTATAGAGGAGAAGTTGGTAGTTATCGAAGTTGATATCTTGATTAATACAGTATCTAGAAAGTTTTTTAAAGTCTTAAAATCGATCTCAAGCAATGTGGAAGTCTTCCGAATTACAAGGGGAAAAATATCAAAGAAACTCCAGCTATAGAAGAAAACAAAGCAAATAGAAAAAGAGCATAAAAAGAGGTTGCAATAGCAGTCAGAGACAAATTCATATTTAAGGTAAAAGCTTCAAAGGAACAAAGAATGTTACTTTTATGGATAAAAGGGCAATGTTCAGAGGCTATAACCGTCATCAAATTTTATGCATCTAATAAAGCATAAAACAAAACAAAACAAAGGGTTGGAAATGAAAGTTGACATTAACAGAAACATAATAATGCAGTCAGAGCTCCCTTAACTGACTTTGTAGATTAACTGACAATTTCTATTCCTCTGCAAAATATGCTGCCATACCCCTAGCAGTCTAACACTAACCACTAATAGATTGTTCCCACTGTATGCTCTTCCCTTCTACTCCACAAACTGAGTTGTATGCTACCAAGGGTCAGTCATAGTCATTCCCAAATATGCTTACATCTGTTGTACTATCAAATGTTGTACCATTTAACAGCACGTATTAAACAGGATATGTGAAAATACAGTTTATACTTAATTAAAACTAAATTAAATGGTTTGTAAGGTCTCAGTCAATGTGGCTCTCTAAAAAGTCATGTCAAGTTACGTGTGGGGACACAAATGTAAGTAATTGGGAGATCAGATATTAACTATAAAAACCTAGTCATATTATGCCACACTCAGATCTCTTTCAAAAGGTCTCTTAAGCTCTCACTCCATTTAAAAATCCACCATTAAAACTGATAGGCTTTATATAATGGGTGCGGTTTAAGCCAGACAAATAATAGAACTTCAATTTAGGGTCCATACTCTAAGAAAGACTTCGGCCTTGCATCAAAAGATTAGGAAATAAATGTATATCCGTGTTTTAAGCCAAAATAAAAGGTTTTCCATGTGTATACATTATTTTTCTTTATTTTGTGCCTTAAAACACATTTTGGATTAATTGATTCACTCCAGTCTTGATCGTGTTAGAGATTTTTCACTGTTGTGAAATATTTGAATACTCCTTTCTCAGTATTGACAGATTAAATGGTTAAAAACAAGATGATGCTCTGGAGATCGTGACTAATAATTAATAAATTGGGTTTTAGAGATTTAGGCCTAGACCTATTCCCTACAAAAAGATAATCTTCCTTTAAATGCACCTTAAACATCTACAAAAACTGACTACATGTTAGACCAATTATGAAAACACGAATTTTTAAAATTAACAATATTAGAGTCTACATTCATTGACTATGATGCAGTGAACCTAAAACTAGTGCATACTTGTGTGTTTGAGGACATGAAGGGTTCAGTATGACTGAGCAGGATGGACTTGTAGGCCATTATAAGGACTTTGACTCCTTAGCAACCCTCCTGGAGGGTTTGAACAGAGGAGTGACATAATCTATATTTTTATTTTTTTTAATTTGCATAGTACAAAATATATTTTGAATAGATTTTAACAAATTCAAAGAGTCATGTGTCCAGCACTCCAGTTGCATACAGAATAGTGATCTGTGTGTTTTAACAGTCTCAATCTGGCAGCTTCGCTGAAAATTGGAGGATGGAGTCAAGGACATAAATAGGGGAAACAGTTAGGAGGCTGTTGCAAAAATAAGAGGTGATATGTGGCTTGGACCACAATGGTGGCAGTGGAGGTGATTTAAATCCTCTATATTTGATACGTAATTTTTAAAGTTGAGCCTGCTTGATATCCTGCCAGATTGGATGTGCACTGAAAGAGAAAGAGAGGAGTCAAGGATGAGCCTAAGTTACTTTAAAGAAGCAAATAAAAGGATGATGTTGATTTTGAGATAGGGACGATAGGAGGAGGAGTACAAGTTGAGATATGTTAATTTTGAAATGTCTATAAGACATCCAAATAATAATTTAGTATTTGAATGTATGATTATGAAGTAAAGAACAAAGTCTTGGCCCAATATATAAATTTGAGAGTTGTCAGAATATAGATGGCATTTAAAGCCATGAGGTAGGATCATATCACCAAAGAACTATATGTAGATGGAAAAGAGGTTAAATGACTTAGCCCTGGAGGTTGGAGAGGTTAAGAAGAACCAGCGAAGGAGACTCAAAAGGAGCAGCCACTGAGGTATGGGGTAAAAAAAAGTATGAAATATCATGGGATACAAGGAAGAGAACGTTCTAAGGATGAAGGAGTAATCTACTATTTCAAATCCTGTAGATAGTTCAGAGAAGATAAATATTGAGAAATTCTATTGGATTTAGCAACTTGAAGATCATTGGTGACCTCCACAAACACTCTTAAAAGAGTTCTGGGTATAAAATCGGATTGGATTAGGCTCAGTCCAAAAGAGAAAAGAAGAATTGGAATCACTGCACAGAGCCAAAACTTTTTAGGAGCTTTATTATAAATGAACAGAAAGAAACAGGAGTAGCTGGAAAAAGTTGAGGCAGTTTGATTTGTTTTGTTAAGAGAAATCAATATGCGCTCACAGAAAAGTTCAATGGAGAGAACGAATTGATGATGCAAGAAGAGAAAAGAGAATTGCTAGAGTGAAATTCTTAAGAAGATAGGGAATGAGACCTTGTGTACAAGTTGAGAGGTTTCCTCTGCTGGGAACTTAGTTTATTCAAAAAAAGGATTTAAGGCAGAACACATGAGCATTGATATATGTAGGTAGAGACACGAGAATGGGTAAACTAAGGCAAATTCTCTTCTCATTGCTTTCATTTTATGATCAGCAGCAGAGAAGGAGGATGAGGAAAAAGGTGATGGAAGGTTTAGAGGAAAGAAAATGATCTGAAAAATTATCAAAGGACTGGGAGTGAATATCCAAGGGAAATGTAATATGGTTGTTGGGCACTATTAGGACCCACTTGAGGTTAGTTGCCATAAATGTAAAAAGAGACCAGTCAGCAGGATGGCAAGCTTTTCTCCAGCCACATTCAACCTTCCATGCATGGGTACAGGTTAGGCAAGCAGTTGGATTTAACTACAGTCGTGATTCTGCCAGACAGTGTAATGAAACAAGAGACACAAGGGAGCTGTGGTTTTATAGCAAAGGAACAATTATAATGATAAAACATGGAATTTTCACTGAATAAGAAAGGGTGTGGGGATATGTGCTGAGTTAAGGACATGGAAAAGGTAGTAGGTCAGCTAATTTCAAGTCCCTGAGTATAAAACGATCATTGGAGTTGGAGTTGGACTATTGAAGGGAGTCAGCTGGAAAGATAGGAAGGGGTCAGAGAATGGGAAACTAGAAATTGAAATGATAGAAGGGATATAGTTAAGAATAATGACAAAATCTAGGTTATAAACAGGCTTGAGTGGCAGAAATGGGACTAATAGCATTTGAATATAAAAGGCCAAGGATATTAGAGGCTAGGATATTGGATGGATAATCTTGTAGATGTTGACATCACCAGAAATTATGACAGTAGTAGTGTTGGAGGAAGAAACTGATGTGGGAGCTAAGTTTTTCAGGAAATGAGGAGAAATGAAATATAGACAGTAGGTGACTTCAGAAAAGAAGAAATAGGGGCCAGCATGGTGGCTTAGTGGTTAAGTTCAGGCACTCTGCTTCGGTGGCCCAGGGTTCACAGGTTAAGATCCTGGGTGTGGGTGTGGACCCACACATCACTCATCAAGCCATGCTGTGGTGGCTGGCATCCCACATAGAAAATAGAGGAAGTTTGGTACAGATGTTAGCTCAGTGACAATATTCCTCAAGCAAAAAAAAAAAAAAAAAAGAAGATTGGCAACAGATGTTAGTCAGGGCCAATCTTCCTCACCATAAAAAATAAGAAATAACGCGTGGTAGATTGCGTTCAACAGATGCAAATCTTAAGGTTCTTTATTTTTAGTTAGGAGGGAAAGAAAATAACCTATATTCACCAGGAGGAGGTAAGAAAAATCTTATTCCTCCTCCATTTTGAGTAGCTTAGGAGGGCTTTTCTCCTGCTTTTGCTTTGGCACTTAGGGAGGAGACCAGCCAACCTAGGGAAGCTCTTTGATCAATGATCGTGTGGCAGAGCTAAGCAGGGAAAGGGCCTGAGTTTAGTTCTCCAGCTTGGCTATAGTAGCGTGGGAAGAATCCAGAAGTTCTAAGGAGGGCTGTGGAAAGCAATTGATAGGATGTCTGGTAATTGATAGGATGAAAAGCAGAGGATTGACACCTATATCTGAGGGCTGTAGACCATGCAGGCTGGAGATCAAAAGGGACTCACAGCCAGACCTCAGTGGCAGCCACAGTACTTGGAAGAGCTGAGGTTGGGTCAGGATAGCAGATAGGACCATAGGTCCTGTCCAAGCTCAGAAAGGACAGACCCCACATTCTTCAGCCTCAAACTTCAACAGAGGATGCCAACAAATCAAGCTATGACATCATATGACATCATGATAAGGGACATCATTGCTGCAGAATCCAATAAAGATCCAGAAAGGAGCACAAGCATACAGAGAGAGCTGCACCCCTTTCTCTGAAGCTAAGGGAGACAGTGAATTGCTTTGTACAATCAGGCTCCATCTTGGGGAAAAATATGAAAAGGAAGTCGAATTCTGAAAAACTGAACATATATCCCTGAAGGGGACTGTTTTAACCCAGTCAGTAAATTGTGATAAAGATCAGATGATTTATAAAAATGAACAAGCTGTTTCTTTATATATCTGAGTGTTGAGAACTTTGTAACACATAAAGTACTTAAACAAAAATAAAAGTAAAATAAAGATCTTTATAGACAGCTATAGATTCTTTTATAGATAGATGAGTCCAAATTAGTTTCAACCCAGCTATGAAATCAGTCTCAAATCTTGAATTAAAAACTGAGTTCTGACATTGCGGTCTGTTTTGAAGAGAATTTAGGTCGGTGGTATGAACAGATTAAACCACACTGTGGTAAGTAATGAGTGTCAAACATGAAATGATCACGACATAGCTGAGAAAAGTTGGAAGATCAAATGGTAGAACATCACAATGCCACAATTCTAGGTCAGTGGCAGGAGGCCACCTCTTCCTTCTGGGAATTGCATCCTATGTGGGCCAAGGGTCCAGGCTCTCGCAGGTTCAGTGACCAAAAATGTGCCAGGGCCAGGGGTGGTGACAGAGGAGGCCCCTTGTCCTCTACGCCAGTGCATCCAGCAAGCCCCGTTCCCCTGATAGAGAGTGCTTAACACACAGGTTGACAGAACAAATAGGTAATTCTTTTTTCACTACTGGCCTTTTACAACTCCAGAATTTAAGCTTTTAATGTAGCAAAGAAAACCATATTTATACATGAAAAGAACAGAAATAAAGCATTGAAAAAATCTTTATGAGACTTCTATAGAATAAAATGACAAATTGATAAGAACAATCTCAATTAAACCTTGTTGAAATTAATAAATGTTCTTACCCAGTTTCCCATTGACTTGGTTAATATGACTAATGATCCTATTAATAATAATAGCTAACATCTATGAGTGCTTAGCATTTTCCAGGCACTAGGCTACAAGATTTACAGGTATTATCTCCTTCAATTCTTACAACAATCCTATGAGAAAGCCGTTGGTTTTATCTTCGTAGATAACACTGAGGTTTAGAGAGGTTAAGTAATTTGTAAATACACACTAAATAAGTTATGAAACAGCAATTTAGGCCCAAGAATCTTCATTTCAGGCTCCTTTATCAGGGCTCAACTTCTTCACTGGTAAACAATAATATGTTTCATATGATTAGCATTTATATAAGACTTTAAGTTTATGGAAGGTGTTTTACATACCTCACCTCATATGCCTTAAAACAACCCTGTGAAGAAGGGACTAGTATTATCTTCATTTTTTAGGGGAGAAAACTCAGATTAAGAGAAGTGCTGAGCCCAAGCTCTTCTCCAGAAATAGAGAGATGGAGGATAAAGTTTGGAGAGAGAATTTAAGTTGATCGTTCACAGTTCACACTCACTCATGTTTTATTGAAGATTTGTGCATAATTTTACAGAACACCAAATAACATATATGTGAATCTAGTAACAAAAATGCACCTTTCTCTTCAAATGAATAAGTAAATACCTGAATATATGCAGTATTTACATTACATATTGATGGAGGTGTGACTTCCCATAAACCTATCGTCTTTCCCAGCTACCATTGCCAAACTTGGCTAGTCTCTTTGTTAAAAGAATATATCCAGAGAGAAAAGCACCCAATTCTTCAATTACCAAGTGACTCAGAGGCACTTTAAAGGGAAGGAAAAGCAAGAAGTGTCTTAGGTAGGGATCACACATCCCTGCTACCCCAGTGGCCTGTCCTGATCAGCATTTCTCAGGACAGTAACATCACAATTGGTAGGATATATTATATATCACCCCAATCACAGGCGAGAGAAGACTAGTTCTCCCCTTTGTGGATACCCCATTTAGGAATGTTGTCAGTCACATTTTCATCCTCACCTGCAACCCTGGTAGCCTCGCTGCAGAGGTCCAGGCAAGCATGAGGGAGAAGGTGGAGGAGGAGGCAGCCAGGGGAGGAGAAACAGTGCTGGAGGACCAGCTTCTCACTACCAGGGCACTGCTGTATGACCCACTCTCCAAATCTTTCTCTGCATTTTCTAAGTTCATGGTTTTAAAATAGATTCAAAAGAGAAAACAGAGCTGTATAGGTGAGCATTCACTTTATTGGAAAAATTCTAGAATTCACGGCTTTAAATGTGAGGAATATGTATATTCATAATTTAATACAGAAAGATTGATACTATAACTACTGAGAAATATGCAAAATCTGTGGTAACGTTCTCAAACTCTTTGTTTTCCTCCTTTGTTTAATATTTAAGTAATAATAAATAATGCATGTAGAATAGATCTTTAACTTTTCAAAACTGTTTTTATTTTCATCATTTCATATGTTCCCTATAACATCTAGTAGATAATAGGGGAGAAAATTTCATATTACTGATATATTTTTAAAATTGCATCTTTGCCTTTGTCTCAATAATACATACCTCAAAAACTAGAAATATTCCCTTGAAAAAAACATATATCACAAGTTGGAGCACAATTGTCTTGGTGCTGGTGTCATGTTTTTTGAATCTCCCCAACTCCCTTAAGAAAGCTAACAGAAATGGGGAGTTACTGCTAATTGGTTCAGGGTTTCTTTGGGGGATGAAAATGTTCTAGAATTGATTGTGCAAAGGTCATAGAATTCTGTTCATATATTAAAAATCATTAAATTGTGCACTTTAAATGGATGAACTGTATGATATGAATTATATATCAATAAAACTGTTATTTTTAAAAAGCTAACAGAGTAACTAGGATATTATCCTGAGTTAAAGGAGGCCATAGTTCTTGGACATTCCTGCCATCAAGTGGCAGAATTTACTTCTCTTGTCCTTGAGTCTGGGCTGGCCTGTGACTGCTTTGAATAATAGAGTGAAAGTGACGCTATGCCATCTCCAGGCCTAGCCTTTAAGAAAACTAGAAGCTTCCATCTTGGTCTCTAGGATACTTTGGCTGCAATGTAGGAACTTCAAATACCTCAAGGCCACTCTTGTCTGAGGAAGCCTATGTTA
Source organism: Equus quagga (assembly GCF_021613505.1). Classification (NCBI taxonomy): domain Eukaryota; kingdom Metazoa; phylum Chordata; class Mammalia; order Perissodactyla; family Equidae; genus Equus; species Equus quagga. Next base: position 58,812,421 of record NC_060274.1, read on the forward strand.
GCCATGTGGAAAGAGAAAGAAAAAAAGAGATGCCTGGCAAGCCCCAACATGTTTCAACACTCAACCATTCAAGTCATCTCACCTGAGATTCCAACATTCTGACACTGAGACAAGACTCATACTGTGCCATGCTTGAATCCATGACTCAAAAGCATAATGAGATATAATAATAAATTGTTGTTCTAAGGCAATAAGCTCTGGGCATATTTGTTACGCACCAATAAACAGAATAAATTGCAAAACAAGGTGATGAATTATTCCATAAATCCCAGTTTAACAGCAAGTGTATTTAAAACACTGACAGCAGCAAGAACCTAGAAAGAACAGCAGCTATGTGGAATAGGCAAAGGGAATACAAAGAGAATTCTAGCAGGCTCTGCTAAGCCAAGAAACCCAGGAACTGAGAGAGAAGAAAAAGGAAGAAAACAATTCTCTTTCAGAAAATAGAATAGATTCTTGTCTGCAACTGCCAACTTTTACCAATAAAGAAGCAAAGGAAGGGAAAAAATGATATTCAGAGACTTGTGGAACTATAACAAAATATTTAACCTTCAAGAAATCTTAGTTCCAGAAGTAGAGGAGAAAGATAATAAAGCTAAAACAGTACTCAAAGAAATAATGGCTGAAAAGTCCCCAAATTGGCAAAAGACAAACCTACATATTCAAGAAGCAAAGTGATCTAAAAATAGGAGAGACTCAAGGAAATCCACATCAAGAAACATCATATGAAACTTCTGAAAAAGAAAAACAAAGAAGAAATCTTGAGCTACAGGAGAGACAAGACATCTTACTTGTAGGAGAAAAACATTTGGATGAACAGCATATTCCTTATCAGAAAACATGAAGCCCAGAAAGAAGTGGGACATTTTTCAAATGCTAAAAGAAATAAATTGTCAACCCAGAATCTTATACCCAATGAAAATATCTTTTAGCAATTGAGGGGAAATCAAAACATTCTCAGATGAAGGAAAATTAAAAGAATTTGTTACCAGGATAACTACCCTCAAAGAATTGCTAAAGGAAGTTGAATTTGTAATTTAAAAGCTCCCACCAAAAAAGGAATCTTCAGGCCCACATGTTTTTACTAGAATTCTAACAAATGTTTAAAGAATTATCACTAATTCTACACACTCTCTTCTAGAGAATAGAAGGTATATTTCTCAATTTTATAAAGTTAGTATTACTCTGAAACCAAAACCAGAAAAGGATAGTACCAAAAAAGAAAACTATAGACGAGTATCCCTCAAGAATATATATGCAAAAATCCTTAACAAACTCGTAATGTATAGCATTCAGCAAAACATGAAAATAATTATACATCAGTCTAAGTGGGGTTAATTCCAGGTGTGCAAATCTGGTTCAGTATTAAACAACAAAAAACAAAACAATGTAATCCACCAAATTATAGGATAAAGTGAAAAAAAACTGATCATATCAATGCCGAAAACGCATTTGGAAAATTTCAACTTCTGTTTATGATAAAAATTCTGAAAAGTACAAACAGAGGGGAACTTTCTCAATTTGATAAAGGAGATCTGCAAAATTATACTGCTAACATACTCAATAGTGATAGACTGAATATTTTCTCCCTTGTTCCCACTGGAAACAAGGCATAGATGTATACTCTCACACCTCTTGTTTAACATACTACTGGAAATTCTAACCGACACAAATAAGTCAAGAACAAGAAACAAAAAGCATATAGATCAGAAAGGTAAAAAAAGAACTGTCCCTATTTGCAAATGTCATGATTGTCTATGTAGGAAATCCCAAGAAATTAACAAGAAAAAACTTCTAGAGCTAATAAGTGAGTTCAACAGGATGAAAGGATACAAGATAAATATATCAAAATCAATTGTATTTCAACAAACTAACAATGAATTCATGGACATTGAAATACAAATACATTTATAACTCCCTCCGCCACAAAATGAAATAGATGTAAACATAACAAAATAAATATGGGACTTGTATACTGAAAACTATAAAACACTGATGAAAGAAATCAGAGAAGAGCTAAATAAATGGAGAAGCATATGCATTCATAGATTAGAAGACTCAGCATAGAATAGATGTGAATTCTCCTCCAAATTTATATACATGTTTAATGCAATTTGTATCAAATTCTCTGTAAGATTTTTTGTAAATATAGGCAAGATTAGTTTGAATTTTATATGGAAAGGCAAAGGAACTGGAATAGCCAAAACAATTTTGAAAAAATAATAAAGTGGTAGGAATCAGTCTACCTGATTTCAAGCCTTATTATACAGCTATAGTAACCAAGATGATGTGGTACTGGCCAAAGGCTAAACACACAGACCAGTGGAACAGAAAAATAAACCAGAAATAGATGTGTACAAATATGCATAATTGATTTTTGACAAAAGTGCAAAAGTAATTCAGTAGAGGAAAGACAGCCTTTTCAACAAATGGCTCTGGAGTAATTAGACATCTATAGCAAAACACAAACAAATAAACAAAAACCTTTATCTAAGTCTCATACCCCATACAAAAAAATTAACTGAAAACAGATCATGGATTTAAATCTAAAATGTAAACTATAAACCATAAATTATAAAAATATTTAGAAAAAATAGAAAAATTGGGGGATTTAGGGCTAGGCAAGGTATTCTCAGATGTGATAACAAAAGTACAATCCATAAAAGGAAAAACTGATAAATTTGACTTCATCAAATTAAGTTTTATTCTACAAAATACTCTGTGAAGAAGATGAAAAGGCAAGCTACAGAGATAAAATATTTGCAAAATACATTTCTCATTAAGGACAAGTATCTACAATATACAAAGAACACACAAAACTCAGTAGTCAAAAAAGAAATGCTCCAAATGGGCAAAAGACATGACCAGATATTTATATATACAGAGAGCAAGTGCTATGATCAGAATGTGTGTGTCCCTTAAAGATTTATATGTTGAAATCTAATGCCCAGTGTGAAGGTAGTAGAAGGTGGGGCCTTTAGGTCACGTAGGTGGAACCCTCAGCAAGGATTAGTGTTCTCATTAAAGAGACCCCCACAGAGCTCCCTAGCCTTTCTACCATGTGAGTATACAGTGATGAGGTGCCAGCTATGAACCAGGAAGAGAACACTCAACAGAACGTGACTATTCCTTGATCTTGGACTCATAACTGGCATAACTGAGAAATAAATGTCTATTGTTTATAGGCTACCCAGTATGGTGTCTTATTATAATGGCCCAAATGTATGAAGAAAGCAAGTAAGCACATGAAAAGATGTTGAACGTCATTGGCCTTTAGGGAAATGCAAATTGACACCACAATGAGATATTACTACACTATGAGAATGGCCAAAATAAAAAACGATGGTAACACCAAATGCTAATAAGGATGTTGAGAAACTGGATCACTCATACATTGCTGGTGGGAATATACAATGGTACAACCATTCTGGAAAACAGTTTATTTCTTTATAACTAAACATGCAACTATGGTATGACCTAGCAATTACACTCTTGGGAATTTATCCCAGAGAAATGAAAACTTAAGTTCACACAAAAACCTATACATGAATGTTTACAGAAGCTTCATCCATATACATATGTATACATAAATATAAATAGCCAAATTTGAAACAACCTAGATATCCTCCAATGGGTGAATGGTAAACCAAACTGTGGTACGTCCATATCATGGAATACTACTCAGAAATTCAAAGGAATGGACACTTGACCCAGGCAACAACCTGGATGAATCTATACTGAGTGGAAAAAAGCCAATCCCAAAAGATAGCCAAATCCAAAATGTGACAAATGCTGAAAAATGATAACCTAGTTTCTTTAAAAATTAAATGGTATAAGAGGGGATGCTCTTTGAAATTCAGAGTTTGGAGACACATTAACTAAATGCAGTACTATGTAGACTTTGGTGGGGAGAATACTATTCCAACTAAAGCAAAAATGCAAAATTCCAAAATTATTTTGGAAATTGGAGAAAACTAAATAGGGAATGGTTACTAGATGATATAAAGGAATTATTGTCAATTTATTCACTGTGATTATGTTTAATTCCTTATCCATTAACAATAACTACTGATTTAAGAATAAAAAAATATAATGTCTGAGATTTACTTTTAAAATGCTCTATCAAAAAAAGAGGAAAGAACAGACAAAGCAAAAATGGCAATATCTTGATGGCTAAAGCTAGGTTTGGATTATGTGATGGTTCATTGTACGAGCACCTCTACTTTTGTGTGTGCTCGAAATTTTCCACAGTAAAATCTTTTTAAAGGATCATGTAACTTTCTGTGTTTATTAATTCATTTGCCAAACTGAGCATGTACTATTTATAGATCAAAATAAGTGAAACATGACCCTTTTTCCCCAAGAAGCTCACAATCTAGTAGTGAGAGAAATAGGAAAAGAAAGAAGTGCAAAGAAGTATGATATTTGCTTAAATAAGTACATTATGGTTATAGTAGGGGCGCATTGAAAGGGAAAAGACATACCCCTGGACATGTGAATAAAGACTGCACAGAGCAAATGATACTAGATCTGTCTTTAAGAATTTATAGGAGTTCACTCAATTGATATGCAAGAAAAGGGATTCAAAGTGACACTAATAACGTCCTATTTATACAGTACTTCCTCTGTTTCAAGCACTGTTCTAGGCACTTCACATATTTAAATCATTACATGCTCAAAACCAACCTGTGAGATGTATATTATTCTTAGTACATCTCTTCTTTCACAGATAAAGCAATTGAGTAATCTGACCAAGATCACGTAAGTGACAGTGATAGGCATCAAACCCAAATATTTTGCTCTTAAACACTTTACAGTCTTCCTCTTTAGTAGATGGAATCATGTGTACAGAGACAAAGAGGTGTAACATATTACAGTACACTAGGAAACTACAATTGTTGCTATAATATGTGGTGTGAGATGGAAAATCAGGAGGGTATGTAGGAAATGAGAGAAAATGGATGGGTAGACCGTGAAGGGCTTCACATATCAAATAAAGGAGTTTATATCATTTCAAGTAAGAAAGTGAACACCAACAAATGGTTTAAACAACGTAGTGACATGTATTGATTTATACAGTACAAAATAACTTAGGCACTGGTGAGCAGAATGGACGGGAGGGGAATCAATAAAGGAGGCAGAGAATTCAGTTAAGTAGCAAGTGTCTTGGTCCAATAGATAGATTGTGAGGGCTGGAGTTATGGCACTGTTGATAGAGATGCAGGAAAGAGAACAAATTCAAAACAGGTTTGAGAGGAAGAGCCTACAGAATTTGGAGAATGAGTCTGTCTGGGAAGCAATGGGATGGGAGAAGGAGAGAGAAGGAAGTCTCACACGTTGCTGGCTTGGGGGAGAGGGGAGGAACACCATTAATGGTGATTTGGAATATCGGAGGAGGAAAGGGTTTGTAATGAAGAAAATGGGTTCACATGTGACCAGGTAAGCCTGTGGACAGTCTAACGATCACAAAATGACCCTGAATCTCAGAAGGCAATATGTATTTGGGAGACTTCCATATACCGGCGGTATTTAAAGCCATAGAAACAAGTGGGATTCACTCAAGAATGCTAAGCAGAGTAACAAACAAAAGCAAAAACTTAAAAGATAATGTTTTCCAAATTTCAGTAATTCAAGCATCGCTTTCAGGACTTCTGCCATGATAGTGTGTCACCTATACTATTGTTTATTTAATAGTTTTCTTTGAACTGGCATACTTTTTACTTTATTTTAAAATGCAACTTTATATCACTACTATGAAAACTAGTATTACTTGGCATAATAAATGGAAAATGATCTTAAAGGTAAGTTTTAATGATGAGTCAATGTAGGTTCATCAGTTGTAACAAATGTTCCAGTCTGTTGGGGATGTCGATGCAGGGTAGGCTGTGCATAGGGGAGACGGGGGCATATGAAAAATCTCTGTACCTTCCTCTCAATTTTGCTGTAAACCTAAAACTGCTCTAAAAAATAGTCTTTCAATAAAATAAAATAAATAAATCGATTTTCAATGTTTATATTTAATCCAATACCATTACCTGTGATACTTCGGCATGTGCTTTAGCTCCTGAGAACTGTTCTTTCTTTGTGAAAAGAAAGATTTTAGCAAGATTGTGAAGACAAACTTGCCACAATCTAAAACAATACAAATCAAACTTAATTTAAAAGGAGACACAATTGCCTTTTCACCATGTGATAGGATGGTACCTAATGCCCTGTCTGTGAGTCATCTAAAGACATCTCCTGTGCTACCTTTGGAACATGGCCCACAATTTGGGAAAACTGCTTTACAGAAGAGACAAAGGAAGTGGGTCCAGACATAGGTTTCGAGATGAACTGTCATAGAGGAGGAGAACTGAATCAGCGGACACAGAATCGACACTGTCAGATTATACACAATTATGTCAAATAGAACAGAAAGGTTAGTGCTGGGTTTTACAGAGGCATGTTCAGGACGGTCCTGAAGAGTCTAGATTATAATCAAAGGAAGAAGGAAAGAATCACTTGCGAGTGAAGCTGAAAGATCATATAGCTGTTGCTGCCCACCAGGTGACTAATTTGAGCCTGGACCTAGCATTCTCTCTCCTCCAACATTTTGTCCTCTCTTCCCTATCCCCTGCCTCAAGCCCACCATCCTCTTGCTGTGTCTGGTGCTCTAGCAAAGGAATGCATGTGAGTGTGTGCTGTCAGACCCCCTACCTGTGGAGACTATTCAATTGACTGTGTTCTCCCAATCAGTGGAATGTCTGCTGCAATAAAGGGCTGCATGCTCAGACCAGCTCCAAGTCTTAAAAAGCCAGAACCAAGACAGGCATCATAAGTGGCCGAGGAATGTAAAATCATGGGAGATACAATTAAAAAAAAGAGAGAGGCTTTAATTTACTATGACTCCACACTGCTTTGCTCACTTTCAAATAAAAATTGAGAGCCTTAGATCATTATGCGTACTCTGCTATGAGTATGCACTAGCATAAAATGGTAGCTCCTTTACCATTCCAAAAGGTGATTGATCTTCTTCCATTGCATCAGTTCTGCACACCTGACTCCTTTTAATATGGGGTCAGAAATCATTCTTATTTGTAATGTGTGGTCATATTGGTCAAAAAGAAAAAGTTTAGTAAATCTAAAGGACTTCATTTGCATTTTTTCTCACTAATCTCTGACAAAATGGTATTTTTCTACTTTTCTTTATTGCCAAATTCATTAGACCATATGTGTCACCTACATTAAATATCCTAAATATACACAATTTCCTTTCAAATATACTCACTTAACCAGTTTAGGAACAGACATTCAGAATCTGAGGGGAGTTTTAACTTCTTAGACTCAACAGTTCTCATTCTAAATAGCCTTTAGTATTTTTAAGTCTCACACCAACTGAAAACATCCTCAAGTTAATGATATAAAAGAGATGATAAACAGATGTGAATAGAGCAACAACAATTCTGCAAAACATTATATCTTTCAAATGTCCAAACTTCAATTTAAAACTTAAACACAAATTTAGACAACTATTTTCATAAAAACTTGAGCATTGTGCATAATCAACAAGGAATAAGAATTTTCATTCTACCAAACTACAATAAAGGACCAGAGTAAAGGAAACATTTGCATTGAAATTAAGCACAATGCTCATTTTGGTATAGAACAGAATTTCCAAAATGTTGTAGAATATGTAATGGCATATTTGTAATCTAAAGTAAGTTAAGACCAACAAGCACAAAGTTAGTAGATTTCTAAGTAATAAAAGCAGAATTCTAAGAATGAGAGAAGCACGGCTATCCTGAACAGCTCCGGCAGAGAGGAAAGAGAGAGCGTGAGAGAAAAGACAGGTGGGGCAGGGGCAAGGAGGCTTCACGCTCTGACTTTGTCATTTGGCTGTGTGTTTATTCCTCCACTGTCTTCACCTCCTCACAACTGCCTCTTGTCACAGTCCATTACAGGTTTGGGGGGCAGAGGTTTTACTGTCTTCTCTCTAGACGATGAGCTCCTCAGCAGCAGAGACTCTATCCTCTTTGTGTCACCTCTATCTGGACCGATACCTAGCAGGATAAGATGCTCAATGTTTGTTGCACGATTATCATAACCTTTTACTTCATGGGAAAAAAAATCACATTACCTCCAGCATTAAAAGAAAGATATTATCATGTTCTGATAAATCATTCTCAGGCTGCAGTTGAGAAATGACCTTGAAATGAATAGAGGACACAACATTCACTGTTGTTTTATTCCTAAGTGGCTGCCTTAGTTTGGGTTCCAGAAGCGGATTCTGAGACGGAGATTCGTGCGCAGGAAGTTAGTTGGAAAGTATTCCAGGGGAACAACAAGTGTGAGGGAGCAAGGGCAGCAGGACTGAGCAGAGAAGTTTAACTGCAATACAGTTGCCACAGAGGCCTCAGGTGATCCTTTAGGGACCTCTAGAGTGGGGATGGTCCTTTAGCATTGTCCAGGATTGAGGCAAAGGACCTTTGTACCCCTGCCTAGCCCAATCACCAGATGTGGGTGCCTCAGGGTGAGAGAGGAGTAAAGGGATCTCAGTGGAAGCAGCACCCTTCTGCAATTCCCTTTAGGAAAGGGATCCAACTGTGAGCCATTAGCAGCCAACAGCTCTGTGAATGAGTAGATTGACACTGAAGAGGGATCTGAGTGATGTCCCACAGCACCCACTACAGCAGCCAAAATCATGAAGGTCAGACATTCACTCGCAAGCTCAAACCTCAGAGTGTATGAGAATGATATACAGACCAGAGACCCTAGCAGTGATCTTTCTAACATGAGCTAAATATATACATAGGCAGCAATAGGGTCCAAGCCTTTGCAATGAGGTCTCTAGACTGCAGCTGTCAATCTGTCACAATCTGTCACTTCAGTCACTTAAAATAAAATTACTTCAGACAGGGAAATTGCCCTCCCATTGAACTATGGGAAATCACAATTGGTAACAAATTGTGAGATTTCTTACAACTTGCACAGCCTAAAGCTGATTGGCCCACTTAGAATTAGGAAGCCTAGCAGGAATGATTAAAAAGCATCCATTCAGAAAGCATTCCCAGACTCATCACCATCTGGTCAGATCTGATTATTATACAGTCAAGGAAATTCCTGCTGGAGACACCACAGGGAGAAATCTTCTGAGGCTGCCATTTAGCATTTGTAATGGTGGTGGGGAACAAGTGTGATGTATGACAGGCACCTTGTGCCAGGTCCCCTCACATCTGATCCATGCTAGTTACTGTTTTTCTATTAAGTCCAAAGAGATAGGAAGATGCATGGTGCTATTTTAAAGTCCTTCAGTGGTACAAGGAGAAGAAGATATATACTTTTTTTTACAAAAAATAATGAAAAAAATTGGTTGAATGCAGAGCAGCATGCCTGCTTCCTTCCACGCTGGTCAGCAGCCTCCTCTCTCCAGCTAGGAACACCAATGCCATTTTTCAAACATCCCAGATGCTTCCCCGCATGCAAGACTTCCTAACCAATTTTTCAAATTAAGCAGAATCCTGAAATTGGGCTGCTTTCTAAGTCTGCTCTGAAAGAGTGTCAGCAGTTTTGATATCTGCCACATTTTATTCACTGTAGGTTCAGGATCCCCACAGAACAAAGCTACAAATAAAAGCTAAAGAGAATTAGGAAGGAGAGAGCCTACTTTGCCAGGGTGCTAACTCCACTGTACTCACAGTGAAGGGCAAGAAGCCCTGTTGTGAAGAGCCTCTCAGTTAGAGAAAAGAAATATCAGCAAGTCTCACCAAGAAATCCCAACTGCACCTTAGAAAAGCTTTCAAAACCTGTCATTCTATCTTGGTAACAAGTAGAAGACATCAATTATATTTACATTAGTGAGACTAAGCATCAAGAGAGCTGAGTAAATCAAAAAGCCTTCCTGGGCTTTTCCAACCCTCGGAGATTTTATCCAAGACGCTTAGCAAATTACAAACAAGACGATATGTGAAATAGGCTAATTTGACAATTCTTAGGCACTCATTTGTAGTCACGGGTAGGACTCAGGTAATCTCCCTGTTGAAAGTTTTTCAATAAGATCTAAGGGCTCCAGGAGAGCAGAAAAAATTGGCCATTTGTTGTACCTTTCTTCCAAAACTCGCCTTGTGATTGAAAGACTTCTCAAGTATAACTACAGCACCCTGGATGCAATCCCGTTGTCATCAGCAAAGCTGGTAAAATGCAGAGCTTTTAAATCAAATCCTCTTTACCTGATACGTAATTTGTCCAGCACATTTCCTTCATTACGTTATCATGTTAAGAGCTCTTACTCTGCAGACCAAGCATACCTTGCATGTGACAGCCATGATTTAAACCAGGCGTTCTTAACCAGGGGTAATTTGTCCCCATGGGACATTTGGCAATGTCTGGAGATAATGCTGGCTGTCACAACTGGGGGCAGGTTGGTGTGCTAATGGCATCTAGTGGGTAGAGGCCAGAAATGCTGCTAACCATCCTATAAAGCACAGGACAGCCCCCCAACAACAAAATATCAATAGTGCCGAGATCAAGAGACTCTGATTTAGACCTTACTCTGGTTGAGAATATAGAATCACTCTAGAAGAAAATGCTGCAAAACAGCTCAGCTTTGTATAAAATACACAGATGAAGGGCAATGGAGCTTTTCTTCACTTGAAATCTACTGAGCAGATCTATTTTAGGATCTTGTACTATACATGTGTCTGCATTATTCTGTAATACAGAAATATAAGGAATTAAAGTGTCTGTGTTTCTACTTTCTTTGATCCCTGCCCAAGATACTTTGCTCTTCAAGAACAGGAACAACGTTTCACTGTTTTATAGAACCCTAAGTCCTCACCCCTAGTTTAGTGACTGGTTCACGTCTTGTGTTTTTCCTTGTTTCATAGATCTGCTGTAAACAAAGATGACTTTTTACCATTCAAAAATGTGCCTATATGTCTAGAGAAGAGGGACATTAACTATTTTCTAAACAAGACTGATAAGGTTAATAATTGATGGAAATTCTCCTGCTTTCCTTACTTGGGGATCTCCTGCATTATCATTTCAACATTTTAATCTTAACCCATGTTACCTACCTGTTCTTAGAAATTTCCCCTTAGGTATCTTTCCACCTCCACAAATAATGGTCAAAATTTAACTCTTCTGTTTGTTAAGAACAGCCGTCTTTCTCAATATCATTTCCTCTTCCACTATTGTGTATCAGCCAGATCAAGCATTTACACGTTCTTTCCCACCTTTCCTCTAGTTAGCCAGTTATCAGGTTCTGCATGTTTTCACTTTGAAACTGCTCTTCCACTCCACTAATATCATACTCTATCTCTAGGACTCCTAGAGCCTCTTTTCTGGTGTTCCGGCTGACTTGAGGCATTCCCATTCCTTCCTACACCATCTCAACTGCATCTTTTATATAATACTCATCTTCGTTAAATGTCACTCATTTTAACCTATTTGTGATGTATGTATTTAAAACATAATGAGGTGTGACAATATAGTGGATTGAATAAGCTCCCCTAGAAATTCATGTTCACCCCAAACCTCAGAACATAACCTATGCATAAATAAGGTCTTGGCAGATGTCGTTAGTTAAAATGAGGTCATATTGGATTAAAGTGGGCCCTAAATCCAACAAATTTTGTCCTTATAACATGAGAGGACACACAGAGACACAGAGAGAGAGAGAAGCCCTAGTGTGAAGATTGAGCCAGAGATTAGAATCATACATCTATGAGCCAAGGCATGCAAAGGATTGCCAACAACCACCAGAAGCTAGGAGAGAGGCAAGGAATGTTTTCTCCTTCAGAGCCTCCAGAAAGAACCAACCTTGCCAACATCTTGATTTTGGACTTCTAGCCTCCTGAATTCTGAGAGAATAAATTTCTATTGTTTTAAGACACCCAGTATGCGGTAATTTGTTATGGCAGCTCTAGAGAAGTAATGCAGGTGGACACGAGAATGTGCCTATGTGTCACATACAGAAGTAGCATAATTGTCCAAAGACACCAATTATTGTGTTCTGATATCCATAGCGGCATTTACACCAAGGCCACACTTCCCAAAGGCTGCTGAAAGCCAGTGACTGAGGGCAGCAAACAAAGCAGACCAATTCTTGGGAGAAACAGATTCTTTGGCAGGCACTTTTGACTCAAAGACTCTTCCATAGCCTTGCCACATTGTTCTTAGCCTGACCACAGTCTGCGATACTGACACCCAACATTCTTTCCTTCTCTCCTTCTCTTGGAGTCAGACTTGAGTCATAGTTTGATGGCCTTTAACCTTCCCCAGCTTCCTTCTCATTTTCTCTCATGTTTCCCTAATAAAATCCAGACAAATTTAATTGTACCTTGGTATCCACCCCTTAGAGAGCCCAGAGTAACCCTGAAGGGAATCACAAAGTACAATTTCTATTTTAAATAGATTTCTTTGCCTGGTTTGTGGAGAATGGATTCAAGTTTGGCAAGACTGGAAGTGGAAAGACCAAATAGGAAGCTAATATATTGGCTAGAGGAGACAGGCATATGGCTTGCAGTAAACTAGTGGTGGCAGTGGATTTAGTAGTCAGATTCCAAATAAATTCTACTTAGGAAGGAAAATTTATGGGACTTTGCGGTGGATTTATGCGGGATATGGGAAAAATTGTCATCAAGATTTATTCCTTAATTCCTAGCAAGAGCAAATGCAAAGATAGTGATGGAATTCACCGAGATGCAGAAGATTAGAAGAGTAAATCCAAAACTAAAAGATTAAAAGTTCGGTTTCAGATATGTCAAGATCAAAATTATTTGGAGTCATCCGAACAAAAATGTCACATAGGCAGTGGGTATAAAAGTATGAATCTCAAAAAACTTCTATATGAATTTAGGAGATATCAGAAAATAGTGTTGAAAGCTGAGGATTTAATTAAAACCGTCTAGGGAAAAAAATGTAGTGTGGGCAGCAAAAAGGTAGTCATGAGGCCTTCCAAAATTTAAAGGTCAAGAACAGGAAAAACTGACAATGAATGTTAAGAAGGAATGACTTGAGAGGTAAGAAGAAAAGTGTGAACATGCTATCCATAAGCTAAGAGAAGAAAGAACTTTGAGGATGAGTGGAAGGTCAACTGGTCAAATGCTGCTGGGAGTACAAGGAAGATGATTTAAAATTGTCTGTTGACTTTGGAGATGTGGAGTAGTCTGTCATTTCAGTAGAGTGGAGAGAATGAAAGCGAAATAGGAGTAGTCTGAGGAGAGAATGAGACTTCAGGTTAAGTTGACTCTGAGTTGGGAAACTTTTTTGCCCCAAACACAGCACTGATAGAAAAAGCATTATATTTTATAATTAAAAATATATTCAGAGAGATTTCCATTAAGTTTGGTATTTTTGAATTTATACTTCAAGCACTTTTTACAACCCTGCTTTAATAGCTTTTTTTAAGTAATTCTAACCATAACAAAAAAACAAAATAAATTCTAGTGTAGACCAAAGGCCAACAGAAACATACAACAATAGTGGGAGCTAAAACAATGCATTTTTGGCTCAAGAATCAAAAGAGACATAGGTAGAGCAGAGGCATCAATGCCCTGTGCTCTGTCATGCACCAAGATCTGAGCTCTAGGCAGCGAAGGATACTTACCACCAGAAGGTAGAGTAACTGTTTAGTTGGCATTTATTGGCATGATTGTATCCACTTCAAAAATATTGAAATACTTCTATACTACTTAGTAAGTAGCCTCTATTCCAAGCCTCCACAAGGTGTCTTTTTAAGTTTCAAATTATATATAAGAATAAGGTTAAATGTAAAAATTCTTAAATCATCATCATCTCATCTCTTTGAACTTCTTTCTCATTTACTACGTTCTTTAGTCCTGCCTGGTAAAACCCAGCTGTCTTCCATCCAAAATCAGTGGCACAGCCTCTCCACCTTCACTAAAAACAACATTATCCATCTTGTTTAGGTTACTGGGGATCCTTGCCCATAATCTCAGTCTCTACAGCCACTTCATTTGGAAACTGATGACTCTTTTTTAAGATAAAAGGCACCATTACAGATTCTTGGACATCAGAAATAAAGACTACCAATCTATTTTAGCCTAAAGAAGTAATATTCAGGAGTAAATTCAATGAAAGCTTTAAAATATTAATATGGTATTCAAATTGTAAACACAATATAATAAAGTTACTCTTTAGAGATAAGAGACTAAAAATAAAATATATATAAAGTTTATCTGGGATATTACTCTGCATTTTTTACTGAGTAATAAAAAAATTGTCTCAAGAAAAATATCGTGTATTTTTAATCGCATAAGATCTATAATCACAGGCCTCCAGGTCATAATTAATTTAGAATTCCATGTCGTCACAGACTAGGACTAAAGCATATGTTAAATGATTCTGGGAGTGTTCTCCCCCAATGAAACCTGAGCAAAGAAGCATCAGAGCAATATCACTGTGAACTCTACTTCGACTCCCTAATATACCAAGTATCCCTGGGAGGCTTGGGGATCCATGCAAACTCACTGGTTACCCTGACCCACTAAAAGAGCACTGGATAGTTTTGTTACAGTAATGAAGTCTTTATAGACAGACTGCACATTGCAGAAATACTATAGCTGCCTGAAGAAAGGGCATGCATACCAAAGAGGAGAAAAATAAAACAGAACGAATTTCAATATAAATAACTCTGCTTTTACAGCAATACCAAGGGCCATGTAGCTTTCCGGCCGGGGTTTAAGATATCAATGGGGGCCATCTGTACCTGGCAGAAAAATAAATCTTCAGAATATTCAAAAGGTACATCTCCCATTTTAAGCATATGTAGTGGGGGAGAAGGATTTTTCCCTGGATCTGCAGGTGCAACTGGGCTGGAGCAAGTCAGGGTAGGGAGTGGCCTGACCCACACACGCTCTCCTTTCTGTACACTTAGGCAGGCATTTGTCAGGATGTAAATTATTTAAGTGGTCTGTCTCCAAAGGCTCTGAAAAGTTATCGAATTTCCTTAAAATAAAAGAAAAAGAAATCTTGGAACAAGTATTACATGCAACAGGAGCTAAGTAAAGGTATATTCTAAGTATTAAAGGTTGCCTTGATTGGAAAACACACTCCCCCCACACACGCATTCTTGCCAACACCAAAGGAAACATCAGCTCCTAATTATTCAGTTCTCTATTTCTTCCTTGTCACGTTAAACTCTAAGGACATGAATAGCAATATTTAAATGTAACCATTGAAAATAGACAATAGCTTAAGGCCTCACTCATCTTTTTAAGATATCTTCACTGAGTGATAACAGACACTCAAGAAGGGCATAATTAGATAACTACTTTGCATTGACTCCATCTTCTAAAGACTCAAGAACATTAAAGAGCAAAGATTCAGCAACTTCCTCTTCACTGAAATTCACTTGTAAAACAGAACCACAGTGATGCTGATGGTCTGTTTTATAGGAGGAGACCAACCATCTGCGTTCACCAGTGAATCAATGGCCAGAAACTCTTCTACAGCATGTAGCAAAATACCTGATTATTTGAAGCTTCAGTGATAAAGTTATCTCATTTCTTCGTGTAACAAGAAGTTTGAAGTAGCGATTCTAGGATTGGTTCAATAGTGCAAATATGCCAGGCCACTGGGTCTGGAGACTGGTTTACTTACCCTTCTCTTTGCAGCTTTGAGGTGCCGGCTGCCATCTCCAAGCACCATGTCCCACTGAGAGTGGAGGTGTGAGTGGATGGGCTCCCTAAAGGAGCCCGGGGGGCAAGGAATGTTCTTCAGGTGTTGGCAACAAAAGCAGGAGGAGAGAGTGGCAGAAAAGCATCCCCCCTTCAGGAAGCTCTCTCTTTTATGGAGGCCAAAAGTATTTTTCTTAAATTCTCCCCAGGAAATTCCCCATTATTTCTTATTGGTTAGAAGTAAGCCATGTGTTCACACTTAGACCACTCAACGGCTAAGTGAATGGTATTGCCCCATTGGATTAGACAAACCAGATTCACCTGGGGCTGGTTAATTGCGGCCTGAATAGAATCAGGGTATTGTGAACAAAGAGGAAGGGAGAATGCTGGTAGGCAACAAAGTGTCTGCCACAACTATGCTTTTATACTAGCCAAAACATTTGGCTCAATTGAATGTTTCGAGAAAAGTAATTTCTCCTTTTTCCCAAAGTAATGCAGAGCTTCAACTTTACAGTTGTAAACAGCAGCTCCCCAGATGACCTCCTGGCATAATAAAGCACTGGGAGATAGGTACCAGTGTGCTTTCCAAAGTACTTTGATTCCCAGTCCCATGAGACTCCATAGATTCAAGTCAGCGCTCTGAACTTCCCTAGACGGGAATAAGCAATTACTGCAGACTCTAGAGCACAGAGTTATAGTGCAAAATACAGCTAAATAGAACAAATGCATATTAGTCACTTCTACTTCTGAGCAGTTTTCCTGCTGAAGTACAACCTGTTGTTATGATCTGATCAAGAGATATCAAAGGGGAGGCTAACAGCAGCAAGGAATTTCTGTGCTGGCAAGTTAAACACTGATTGTTCCTCCAAATGGAATGGCCAGTTTAGGTTATATCAAAGAACTAATAAACATCATCCCTTAGCACTTGAAACTGAACCAGAAATAACAGCTTGAGATTTAAGCTAGTTAGTGTATCTTTTGTTACTTTGATTCTTTCTTATTTCAACTTGACTTGAATGTTCTGTGAGAAACCCTATTATGAGAATACAGTGGTATTACATCCAGTAAATCTGAAATTCTAAGGACAGTTCTGATCTTTCTGTACTGTGAGCCAATTCATTCATAGACATTGACCTAGAGCTAACAATTTCAGGTGCCTAAGATAAGAGATAAATGAAAGAGTTCTTCACAGCCTATTAGGGACACAGAGATGTGAGCAATTACAAGGTGATGCACAAGAAGAAACAATCTGGAAAAGAGGGAGCATAAAACATGGTGCTAGGCAATCAGGATGGTCTTTGGAGGGAAACAGAAAGTGGTTCAGATCCAGGCTGGGCCACTTACAAGCCATGTGACAGTGCATGCGTTCCCTTCTTTCTCTCAGAAAAATGTGCTATTACCACCTACCAAGGAGGTTTGATGACAGATGTAAAGTGCCCGGCATGATGCCCCAGACAAAGAAGCAGCTAGATAAATGTTATTCCCTTCTCCTGTGCTCCTCTCCCTTCCCAGGCAGAGAGCAGATCAGGCTGTTCTGGAGGGTAGGAAGCTCCAGGATTGGCCACAGTGAACCAGGGCTCAACTATCAGAAATTGGTGCTTAAACTCTTTCTAAAACAAATTCAAACTGACGTCAGAGGGAAGAGTTGGGAGACATGCACTGCCTATTTAACTTCTTTCCTACTGTCACCAAATTTAAACAGGCGTCACCCAAACTGGAGTCCTGTTTACCTCCACATCCTGACCAACACTTGATATTATAATTTTTTATTTTAGCCATTCTACTGGGTGTCTTTTGGTGTCTCATTGTGGTTTAATTTGCATTTCCATGACAATTAAAGATGTTGAGCATCCTTTCATGTATGTATCGATCATGCTTATTTTCTAAGTATCTGTTCTAACCCTTTGCTCTTTTATATAACATAAATTGAAGAATCAACTTGTTGATTTCTGCCAGAAAGCCTGCCAGAATTTTGATTGAGACTGTGTTGAATCTATAGATCAATATGAGGAGAGTTGAGATCTTAATAATGCTTTTCAGTCTAAGAAAATGATGAATCTCTCCATTTATTTAGGTCTTCATTAATTTCTCCCAGCAATGTTTGCTAAATTTTTGTATACAGGACTTGCACATCTGTTATTGAATTTATCCTTAATTGCAATTAAAAATGGTTTTCCAAATTTTATTTTTCAATTGTTCATTGTTAGTATGTAGAAATGCAGCTGAATTTTGTATGATTGTGGGAGGTTGAATAATGTCCTCCCAAAATCTGTATCCACTCAGAACTTCAGAACGTGAACTTGCTTGGAAATAGAATCTTTACAGGTATAATTAGCTAAGTATCTGAAGATGAAATCATCCAGGATTTAGGGTGGGCCCTAAAAACGACGACTGGTGTCTTTATAAGAAGAGGAGAGAACACAGAGAGACACACAGAGAAGTCCACACGAAGCTGGAGGCAGAGACTTGAATTATGCCTGGGCCACTAGAAGAGGCAAGGAGAGATTCTTTGCTGAAGCCGGTTGGGAAGGTTGTTCTATATCCAGCTTTCTAGCTGTTTATGTGGACAAGCTTCATGTGACATATTGTTTTACATTTTGCAACTAGTTTATTTTGGGATGTGCGCCAGTTATCAATTTACTGCTTCTTAGCTCCAAATCCACAATTCTTTGTCCTACATTTTTAGAGTAAAGTGAAACCCTGTAAATATCTCTCTTTTGTTAGTTGGCACAATGTTATGCTTTGTCCATAGAGAGCGTTACAGGGATGCTGGAAGAAATAGCCTAGAAACGGGCTTCTTTTCTCAGTTCTAGGGTGATTTTTTCCTCTTCCTCTGGTATGGCAGCTGGTGGTATGCAGGAGCCACCATGGGGGTGCTCACTCTCCAACCAGTTTCTCTGACACTCCAGAGGGCAGCTTTCTGCAAACCAGCTTCACCCCATGACGCGATAGAGAACTTCTCTCCATCTAGCCATCCACAGCCATGCCCTATTCCATGAGGTCTGAATCTCTTGTGGTATGAGGGAATGTCCTCCAAATTCTTTGTTCCTTCCTTGGTTGTGCTCCCTTGGCCCCAGAGGTAGTAGCAATGCCTCTATTCCTTAAAGTCCTTTTCTAATCATTTTAGTTGTTAACCACTATTGTAAGTCAGTGATGTTTTTATGTTAAATATTCCTGCTCAGTGGAGTGACATCTTCAAAGTACTGAAGGAAAAAATAAAACTGTCAACACAGAATTGTGTATGCAATAATATATCTTACAAAATGAAGGAGAAATAAAAACTTTTCAAATAAACAAAAACTGAGGGTTTACTACTAACAGACCTGCACTATAAGTAAAATTAAGGGAAGTTCTTCAGGTCAAAGTAATAATACAAGAAAGAAACTCTAACCTATGCAAGGAAATGGCATAATGAAGTTAACATAAAACTCAAGTTTTAAATGTTTTCAAAGTCCATTGATTGTCTAAAGCAAAAATGGTAGCAATGTCTTAGCATAGGTAAAAGTATGTGTGGCAAAACTATCATGAAAGATGGGAGGGAAGATCCAGGATATACAGTTGGAAGACCCTTACATCACACAGGAAGAGGTATAGAATTATTTGAAGGTAGTATGTAAATAATTTAAAAAATCACATACTAACTTCTATGACAAACTCTACAGCAAGAAAATTAAAACTATGTTCACACCAAAGCCTGTACACAAACAGTTTTTATGGTTTTATTCATCATCACCAAAACATAGAAGCAACACGAATGTGCCTCACCTGTAGAACAGACAAACAGATTGTTACATCCTTACCACGGGGTACTATCCAACACTAAGCAGGAACAAACTCCTGATAGAGGCTACAAAATGGATGAATGACAGATGCGTTATGCTAAGTGAAGAGGCCAGTCTCAAAAGATTACATACTGTATGATACCATCTCTATAACATTCTAGCAAAGGTAAAATTATAGGGACAGAAAGCAGGTCAGGGGTTGCCAGAGCCAGGAGTGAGGGGGGATTGACTACAATAGGGCTTGGGGGAATTTTTCTTAGACAATAGAACTGTTCTATGTATTGACTGTGGTGGTGGTCACATGCCTGAATGCATTTATCAAAACCCACAGAACTGCAGACTAAAAGCAGTGAATCTTGTCACATGTAAATTATACCTTAATCTAAAATAAAATGAAAACAAATTTTCAACTTCCCTGTTCAAGTTACTTGTATCATGTCTATCACCTGACCGGACCCTGACTTTATACCAGAAAGTTTATTTTATTGTCTTTTATTAAGAATATTTTTGATAAGGAAGGTGTTTAATTACACCTGCTTAAAATGTATTAAGGTTAAATTTCTTTGGCCATTGTTTATGAAATAAAATGTGAGTCTTTTCTATGACCAGTTATTTGTTAGAAGAGTTCTCAAAGCACCCCCTGGAGGAAAACCTTGGATGGCATAATTTCATCTGAGCCGACATCCTGAAAATGGTGTGTGTCCTTTTCCTGAGGAAGGCAATCTGGGTAAGCATCTCATTTTTTAAAATAAATCTCAACCCTGTCCCTAGCCTGGCTGAGTATTAGAGGATGCGTCCATACACATGAGCAGCAATGCCAAAACACCATCACTCCAGTACCTGTCAGGAGCATAACCCCAAATTCACTGCTGCCCAAAACCTACCAAAAGCTGGAGTGGAAAACAATATTTATGGAGGATTTCCTAAAGCATCTGCCATCTGTCCTCTCCTCTGGGTTCTTTAAAATTTCTCCCTAAGTTAAATTAGACCATCCAAGAGAGAAGCTTACCTGTGCAACATCGCTGTGACCTCTACAAACTGATGTGATCGAATTGCCATTAAAGCCCTATATTGAGGAAGGTTACAGGAAAGAGTTCAATAAAGCTCATTGTTTTTGTCAAGCACATTGTTCACTATGGTGGAGAGTGCCTATCTCTTAGTATAGTATATGATTGTGTCTCTCTTGGTCAACACTTATGACATGGAAACTAAGAGTGGCCTTATTGCTATATTTCTTCATTTGCTGCTAGAAATCTTAAAGATCAGTCTAGCTCAGTATCGACAACATTGATTATAGGATTTAAGAGGATGTATTTCATGAACTAACCTGCCTGTTGTCCTTTACTTTTATTTATTTTACTGTCTCATTTTTCTTACTCTTGTTAATTCAATTCATCTTACTATTTTATATTATTGCTACCTTGAAAAAGATGAAATATAAATAAATTCAAAATTGCATACCTGTCTGCTGACTAGTGACTGGCTTCCTTATGAACTAAATAAAGTAAATGTGGTCCTTGTGCTCTGGCCATGATGAAGTTCAATCTTAAGTATACAGAAAAGAATGAAACAGATAGCCACTTTAGGCTACACTCTTACTTTCAGTACAATTTTTGCCAAAAATCATAGGTCTCAAAAATTAAAAACAAAGATACCCTTTAAAAACACTTTCTTTTTATGATGGTTCAGCTTATTGCTTCTTATTTTGGCTTATTTTCAATGGAAGATAAACCACAATTTTTAATCCAAGAAAACTTGATGATATTGTAACTACAACAAAATCCAAGGGAACTATATAAGACTAAGAGAAAAGTAGAGCACAGCCTTTGTTCAACATGGCTACTGCATACAAGAATACACAATACATGAATACTAATACCATTACACTTTCTTTCTCCTGCTAGCCGTAACAAGTGATGTAGTATTTACTTCTTATAATATGTTGTAAATGAAAGAAATTCAAATGTAGTTTTATGACATGGTCTAATGTACTTCTCAGCTACAATTTTGCTTTGCAAGGCAGGGGTCATAATAGAAAGAAGTGAGTCTTCAGAAATTTATTTCAGGAGACCTGGATTTTAATTCTGACTCTTCTAGGTCACTCTGAGTAGGTCACAACCTCTCTGGGCCTCAGTTCTCTCCTGTGCCAGCAGAAGACAATGACCTTGAGCATTAATAAGAGGCCCTAAGCCAATAATATCTATATATTCAATGAATAATTATTGAGCACCTGCCATGCTTCTGGTAGGTACTGAGACTGTAATAAAGTATAACAAACACTGAGAAATAATAAATACCTTCATGGATTTATTAGGATAGCCTCTTCCTGGCTAGTCATATGTCTGTTTACAGGGTTGTCTAAATTTCTAGAAAACATTGGGCTACATCTCAAGTTTTAAGGGGCATTATTGTAAGCATATAGATAAATCTTAAAGTTCCAACTCTAGTGTTATTGAAAGACAATATCTAACATAATCTATTACTGCAACAAATAGCAAAAACTGTGCACTAACACCCAATTCTATTTACTTCAATGACTTATCCCATAAGGGGCTTTCCAACCCTCAAACTCTACCTCTCCTCTCCCAACACACTTCCTGTCATTTCCTCCTATGTTTTCTTTTCCCTTTTTTCGGGAAATAAGGATAGATTCTCAATGCTCAGGTTAACACTTCTTTCCACCTACAAAGTGATCCATATCTTAAAGAGGATACAATAAACACTAGTACTATCTTTCAGTCCATGCATTCTTATCTTATATGCAAGAATACAAGACACATGAAGATTTCCCAAAGCTTGCTTTTGAGAAAAAAAGTGCATGTGTGTAAAACAAAGAGAATCCAGGTATTAAATGGTTGTTATAAAAATAAGCTGGCCTGTTATAAAAGAAAAAAAATGACTATTTGAATATAAATATAGCTAAAGGAAATTGATTCATATACTACTAAAATTGAAATGGAAAGAAAATGGAATAAGACTTTCATTTTCCTCTCATCATTTTGGAGCTTGAAAAGATGAACAGGAAGCAAGAATCTGTCCAGAAATGCAGCCATGCTTTCACAATCTTGGTAAGCCCAGAGAGGATAAAGTCTAACATCTGCAATTTGAGAATTGATTTTTATCATCTTAGTAAAATATATTTTAGCACATGACGAGATACTTTTTGTATGCTTCCTGCAACGCATAGCCTTATCCTGTCCTCTGAAGCCTTCATTTTCCCGAGAATGCCCTGACAGCCTGCTGAAAGGACACGATGGGCTGCCTGACTGATCACACCCTGGGAATATTTATGTCACTCCTTGATGGCAGCAAAATACTGAAAAGAGGATACAGAAGATAATGTAATGGAAGCCGCCCAGACTTAACCCTCATGTAATCCCTAGCATCTCCTAAATCACGAGGTAAGATTAGTCAGTGATAAAAATTTTTTAACGGTTGACAGCTGTCTGAAAGCCTGCATTTTCCTTGAGTGGACTGTCAAATTCAGAGAAATTTATGACCTGACCTATCAAAGATACTACTTTCAAGTCCTTGACCAATTTGATAAACATTATAGACAACTATTATTATAGTTTTTTACTTTTATTGTTTTTTAGCTGAGTTACATCTCAGCCAGGTTCAGGTGGGGGATAGTTAGTTAAATGCTACAGCAAATGATAGCTGCATCTGATCAGGACAGAGCTCAAGAAATGCTTTTCCTCGTTACTTCTGACTTTTGAGTGAGTTCTATTCCAAGTGTGAAACATTTTTCTTTCCCATATGTGTGGCAAAAATAAGGCCCAGCCTGACCTCTTAAAAATAGTCTCAATTTTCACCTTTTAAGAAGTAAGAAATATTTTGTCTTTTTTCTGTAGTCCAAGAAATAATGTTACATAAAGTAATATGATGAATTTTTTTTTAATTTCATATGAACAAGGATGATTCACACTGATATTCAGAGAACATAAAGCACTGGAGTGTTATACAAATATATCATTATAATAAGCTTCTCTGATATAACTTTGATCACCATTAGGGTCTCTGGATTGTAACATTTATTTAACAGCTTTTATGTAGCCCAATTCATTTACTGCAACATAATACGAGTATACTAGTCATAAGTCAAAAGTGGATTCTCCTGTGATGAGTCTACCTGGAATTCCCTCTCTAGCACCCAAATTGTTTTATTTTATTAAATTTCTTCTTAGGTGAAAGATACAGTGAAGAGGAGCATTACTCTCTGTTAAATTTAAGAAGCATGTAATGTAACGTATCAAATCTACAGTGGATAAAAGCATGGAGAAATTCTCTCTCTTCATTTCTTTTTCTAATGTGTGGTCCACAGCCTAGCAAAAATCCTGTGCTCCAGGCACAATGAAATGCACATGTGTAGGAGCACAGCTAACATTGAAACATGTTATAGCAATTTAGGTACAAAAAGCCACAGCAGCAAAGCTGACACTTTCTCTGCATGATCCTTTAATATTGCACTCTTAATGTCAACCCTCAACAAATACATGTACAGGAGTTATTGGTTCACCCAAAAATCAATAGCATAACTAAAAAGGAAAATCACAACCCACACTTGGCTCCAGGGAGTGAGAATTAAAGAGAAAAATTCTGTTTCTATCTTGAATTTTGTTCGGAATGGTCTGTTTTGTTAAGCAGATGAGGGATGAAAAAATAGTAAAAACCTAATTTGAGCCTCACTGTTACAAATGTTGAACATTTTCTTAAAGCCACCAATATTTTATTCAATTAAACCAAAATCCCAATATAATACTCAAAACATCCATTTTTTATGGTTTAAATTTCAGATCTAGAAAAAATTATAAACTGTAACAATTTAGCAATAAAATAAATGCTAATCTTAGTGATTAGGATGAATGCTGCATTAGGGTTCCAGCGATTGAAGTGTTATGAATTAAGGGATTTATTATAGACTTTAGACTTTACTCAACTGTGGAAGAAGGTAGTGAAGTACAAGTTCAGAAGACAAGGTTTAAAGGATCAGCTCCATTGAACAGGAAGGGGTCTTGATGAAGAAGACTGTGGATGACTGTTGACCCTGCATTTGTTGTTGAACCCAAAGTCACTGTAGGTCAGCAGGGCCACAGTAGGGAAGAAAAGCTGGATGTAAAAAGGAGTAGAACAAGATAGACTGAAATCTGCAAAGACAAAGTTAAATCAATGAAGCCATGAGAATGTGTGTCTGTCTCTCAACTCTTCTAACCTCAATCACACTGGTGACCTACAGATGAAGCCGGTACCCTTCATCACAGAGCTAAACATATGTCTAGCCTGGGACTCATAGAAGCTAAAACAGGAGATCTGAAGAAGGTGCAAGCACAGGTGATTCCCTCCTCCAACAAGATAAGCCGGTAGATCAGCATCATTCTCCCTATTTGATGGTCGTAGTATAGGTTATCAACTTTTGAATACATCTTATGTTTGATAGTAAAGGAATGGAAGAGGAGGGAATGGAAAAGAATTGAGTAATACATTTATTACAATTGATAATATATATATACAAATAAATTCATATCAAAATAAGTAAGAAATTATCCTATTACAGTTTTCATTTCTAACTGGTCATGTAGTTGTAGCTGGTATTTATGCTTGCCTTCTTCCACTACCTATTATACTTTCCTTTTGCCTCTGAAGCAATTTGACAGCTCAAGTTTCCTCACCTGGTAAAGCGACTCAAACCTTCATTCTTGAAGTATTTGGGCGATTTGTATTAGATTATTATAGTTTTTACATTAACACTTATTGTGGGTAATGGAAGCATTAAGAGGCACCCCAAGGATGTCTTCAATTCAGACATACTTCTCCCAAACCCCCACAGCATAGTAGCAACACAATTATTCTCTTGATAATAGAGACAAACAACCCCAACCAGTACAGCACTCTATCCTTTGTCTGGTGATTCACTAGCATGAGAAGCCCAAAGTGGCCAGTCTCAACTTCCAGATTAAGGAAACCAATACTGTGACCCCTGGTGGAAGCATTATTCCCTTGGGAACTCAGACATCTAAACCAGCAGAGTCTAAAATCATTTGGAGAGGGAGCCAACATTTTGTTAATGGATCACTCATGGAACTGTGAGAAGGCCCACTCCCATTTTTGCTCCTTGATTTCAGGACCCATGACTCCTAGATTTGGGAGAAATCAGAACATGTATTAGACACTGATGTAAAGGATATACTACATCCTGCAGGATACTGTCCCAACCCTACAGTGTGTTGTCATCTATCTGGTGCCATAATAAAATCTTCAAAAGACCATCTCACCACTATATCCGATCTCTACTAGCCATTACAGAGGGTTGAAAAAAGCATTTTCCAGGTAAACAATTACATACCAAGTTGTAACGGTATGTGAGTTTGCTCCAAAACAAAACCATGTCTGGAACAGCAGCTAGAATTGGAGTTAACACCTGAATAAGAGGATGCTAATCCACTGGCATTCTCCAGGATCCATCTGTCTGCTGCACAAGCCTATATGCAAGTTGTGCTGGGACATGGGTCACCATTTTTCAAGCGCACAGCGGTGGCCACATTCTCTGCAATCACTTCAAATGTGGTCTATTGTCTTTGATTTACTATTTTGGTAGACTGAAGTATTTCTAGGGGCTACCATTTGGCTTTTCTTATCAAGATAGTCATCATTCCATCAGTCAGGGAACTAATGTGGGGACTCTGCTAGCTGCTGAGTATGCCTATTCTGACTATGCATTCCCAAACTGGGGAAAGAATCATAGGCAGGATTCAAGGACCCATTGGCCCACTCATATCCAAATCAAAACTCCATTGATTACCCTGCATCCATAAGCCCCTTCTCTGACTAGTGGACCACAATGGCTTTTGGGTTTCTAGGAATAAGTCTCAGTTTTAAGATGAATATCCACTAATTCCCAAAAACACTGGTTAATTCCCCCTTCTTCAGTGTACCACCCTGCAAATAGCAATAGATCCCTTTGAGGAATGTTGAGAAGATTTGAGCACAAAACGTTAGCTATGTCCAAGGATTCCTTCTCAAGGTGTTCTGGCCTCCTGTTTATTCAAGGGACTCTGTGTCTAAAAATTGGTTCTTGTTTGGGAATTTGTTGAGAGGACATGACTCTATTGGTGTTATTCAAGTCAGACTTTTGTCCCAATACCCAGAGTTTGCCACTTAATTCAAGTAGAACTATAGGAAGCTTCAAAAATATTTGTTTTACAGACACTATGATCATCAAAGATCTTTCTCTCTTTCTGAAGTTCAAATTCTGATTACTGCTTTAGCTTTGCTGTCCAATAAGGTAACTACACCAACTTTGCATCTGACAATTATGTGCCACCTTTTGGTCCCTGCCACCCAGTGATTTCATCATCCCCTTTGAATTCAAGGAGTCCAGTTTGATGACAGCATTACCACTGTCAGTCATAACCTATAGAGAATAGCCACTACAGAGCTCTCCAAGGATACTGAGCTCCTTTACAGATGCATTTCTTATAGCTTGGATGAAGGGAGTGTTCTCTGGACCCTCTTGTAGGACATAGTTCAAGGTTGAGTGGGTAGGTATTACATAACAAATCCACTCTTGCACTACAATCTTCCTAAGCCTTTGAATACCTTCCTCTACAGTACAAAGGAACTCCTGAAATTTCAACTTCAATTAGTGTAGGTCATCTCTGAGCCCATGTTTCAGTAAACTAGCCAAGTAAACTCTTAGGGCCATCCTAGCTGCTTAAACTGAAATATTAAATCCAGAATCTCTGCTTAGTTCATCCATATCAACAAATTCAGCTCAATCAAAGATTATATTTCTCCTACACTACCTTAGATTCATTCCCATACATGTGACCCAGGATTCTGCCAGTACAAATTGGCAAAATCTTGAAATTATCTTGATGTGTATGGCACAATTTCGTGAGTCACATTTTGTACCTAACCCATGCGGCTGGCCTGAGGATTTTTGTCTGGTTGTAGATCTAGAAGATGTTGGATGGAGAGAGGTCCTCTGAAGGATCAGCAGTGCTTTGCAAAGCTTTTACCTCAAAGGAGACTTCATGTTCTTCAGACAAGTGGAGACTAACCTCCATAGACGACAGATGAAGAGTATCTTCTTCTAGCAAAGCAGACTCAGTAGAAATTAGGAGTCCAGTGTTCTCAGCTTTATCAGGATCTGTCTATATATCCCCATCTCATTTTTTTGGTTTCCACTTCTTCCAATTCACTGTAATTAACATAAGAAATCCTACAAGGTCGTGAATTCAATTTTCACTGGAATTTAGGCAACTTCAGGACTAGACTTTAGGTCTCAGAAACCTCAGTCCTGTGTTTACCATAAATAAAAGATTATTTTAGGGCAATCATAGATGCATTCTAGCCCATTCCCTGAATCTTGAGACTTGAGACCACTATTTTGTTTCTTCAATTTCTCCCATACACTTAGAAATAGCTCAGAGTCTAGCAGAACACTGTGCACCAGTTACCAGTCCCAGAGTCACAGAGAAAACACAACACAGTCAAGCCCTGGGTAGAGCAATGCCTTACTCACATAGAGAAGAGACAGAGCAAGAACAGCTTCAACAGTGAGCATCAGCCCTCGTGGCCAGCGGGTCTCTCCTGGCAGCCAACGCAGGGCAATTTGTTCACACGTGCCCCTCTTGTGCTTCTTTCAAAGGATCCCATCCCCTCTTCTCTGAGGACAGATATAACAGTGGGGTTGGCCAGGTTCCATATGACGCCTGCACTTAAGCAGAACAAAAGAGCATACTTTGGGCTTACAATAGAGAAAGATATTCCCACACAAGATGATGAGCCTGGCACAGACTGTATGAGGTCTTTATCTCCTAGTAAGTGTCCCAAGCCCAAAACCCCTTCTTATGAGGCTGAGTAGGGGTCAAAAGACTGCAGGCGTCAAACTGCCTTTCCCAACACGGAGCATCAGCATTTGCCAGAGTATGTCATGGACTACCAGTGTCCCCTTTGTCTTTGGCAACAGGGTTATTAATGCTGCTAAATATCCTCAGATCAGAAAAATACTTCCAAATAATCCCGGGCCGATGTAGACACCTCATCCTCAAAGTTCTGCTCCTATGGAAGCTCAAAAAACACAGGCCACTTTTGGTACCACTGAGTGAGAATCAAGGCAAAAAGCCTGCTTCTATTTTGAATGCTGTTCAGAATAATCTATTTACTCACAGGTTAAGGGTTAAAAAAACCCAGAAAGTTAATTTAAACTTCAAAGTTACAGATGAACACATTCTTAAAGCCCACAAAATTCTATCCAATTAAGCAAAAATATAAACAATGTTCAAAACTTCCAATGCTTTATTATGTTTCAAGTCTAGAAAGAACTAGAAAACAAGAATGTTTTAAATATATTTCATATTAGTATTACCAAATAGCTTGAATGTCTAGACTAAATCCTAAAAAGGAAATAAATGAAAGATGGCCACACTAAATTTACCACGGAAAGCAATTTTCACAAGGCAATGCATTTGATTAAGCAGAACATATGGTCTAGACGGCAATTAATACAAGCCCTGTGGTGTAATATTTGCCTGTATGTGTGTGGCAAAACACCCTTTGTCACATCATCCCATTACAATAAAATGCATTTGCAGCAGAAGTTAAGTGCACTGTCAGCTGGCAAAAGCCAATGATTGGTATCTTTACATCTCTTTCAATATAGAAAATATTTCCTCTCTCCTTCCTCTCGAGCTTTTAGAGGCAGGGTTAAAAAAAAAAAAAACAGCAGAAAAAGCCTCTTTGAGATTGCTTTTAAGCTGATTCGCTGACATATAATGATTATCAGATGTTGCCCTGGAAGACAATTAGGCATCCATCTCTGGTCATAAAAAACTCTACCTTTGAAACCAACACTTAAAGTACTTGAATGAGAAGAGAATTGAGTGTGGTTATCCAAACAATGCTCTCCTTAACATCACACAGGCACTAGCATCCAACTTGTCCCCTCAAGTGCCCCACTCACAATGCCAAGTAAATGCTGGCAGGTCCTTCTAGGCTTACTCTTTCTAGGTAGAGATCCATGAAATAGTGCCAATGCATTCACTGTGACTTGGCTCCTTGCAAATGCTCTCTTTTAATGCATTGTATTTGCCAACAAATGAATGTCCCAGTGAATTATGTCTGATATGTCAATCGTTTCTAAAGGATAGGAATCTTTCAGTCTATTAATTTTTATTTATAAATGCAAATTTAAGTCTATTCCCAAAAAAGCACTTTAGTGCATTCCCAAATGTGTTCCAATTGTACTAGTTTAGTCTTTTGGGTCCATTCAGTCTTTTCAAATATTAACTTTCACTGAACTCACTCAAAGTACAGAGTCACATTTTAAGACTGCAGGATTACTACAGTACAAGGTCACACGGCAAAGTCAGTATTCGAAAGAGCAAAGATTCTCAAATTAAGTGATTTCTCTGCTCTTTTGGTGCCCCTAGATGTGCCCTTCTTCCCTCCTACCAAGTCACAAACCCATCTCCCTTCTACAAGGGCAAGGAAAGACCTTCATCTAACCTCATCACAACAAGAACAGATATCTTACAAGTTCGTTATTCCAGCAAAGGTCAACAAAGGTCTTTGTAGAAAACTGGCACAAAGAAGGTGTAGCTCATCGCGGGGTTGGAAAGCAAGGATGTCCACATGTTCATAACCATCCACACGATCCTGCAGCAACTAAACAAGAGAGAGAGGCATCACCAATGCATTTTTAACTCTTTTTAGTCTCTTTCATTCTAGAATAGTCTCCTCCACCTTGTTGTATGTAGAAGTATAAAATAAATACAGAAAAGTGCAGAAATCATGAATGTCTGACTTGATGAATTCTCACAAGCTGAATACACCTTTGATCATTATCCAGCTCAAGAAGCAGAACATTATTAAAACCTCTGATGCCAGTTTCCCCTTATTTTGAACCATCACATCTATGCTGGCTACCAAGGCGTCAGTGCGGGGATATTTTGAATACTTATGTTATACAAGCTACTTATTGCAGACCAGGGCACAGAACTTTTATTGCTACTATTTATTGCCTGGAATTTTACAATAACCTCTAAACTGATGATCACTACTCTTTTCTTTCCTCTTTAGAATATTCTCAAACTATAAGCTAAAGTGAACATTTTTAAATGGGTATCCCATCACGTCACTCGGATCGTATAATTCCACCCCTAATAGCGATGTTTCTCAATCTTGGTTGTACATTGAGTAACATCAAAACTACCAAGGCCTGGATTCATCCCCCAGAGATTCTAATTTAACTAATCCAGGATGTGTCCTGAGCTCCAGAATGTGATTCTAATGTACAGACATTACTATGACCTCAAGGCCCAATGTCAGGCCCGCATCATCTCTCTGATTTCATCTCTTACTATGCTGTCTCACTCATGCTGTCCCAGACAGACTGACCTCCTCTCTGTTCCTTGAAGACAACAGATAAGCTCCCACCTCTGGGCCATTACACTTGCTCTTCCACCTGCCTTGGTTGCTTTCCCAGAGGTAGCGGGCTTCTTTGTTTGCTTTAAGTCTTTACATAAAAGTTTACTTCTCTGGGCTGGCCCAGTGGCCTAGGGGTTAAGTTCAAAAGCTCTGTCTTGGAGGCCCGGGGTTCACCGGCCCGGATCCTGGGCGAGGACCTATGCACTACTTGTCAAGCCATGCTGTGGCAGGTGTCCCACATATAAAATAGAGGAAGATAGGCATGGATGTTAGCTCAGGGAGAGTCTTCCTCAACAAAAATAGGAGGACTGATGGCTGATGTTAGCTCAGGGCTAATCTTCCTCAAAAAAAGAAAAAAGAAAAATATACTTCTCAGTGACCCCTTCGCTGGCCACCCTGACATTTTATACCTCCCTTCCCTTATTTATATTCTCAGCAATACTCACCATCCAACATTCAATGTACTTTCTTTTGCTCCACAAGGACAGGAGTTTCTGCCTGTTTGTTTAGTGCAGCGCCCCAACTCACAGAACTCTGAGTACCTGTCACCTAGCCAGAGCTCAAGAAACGTTTGCTAAATGAACAAGTGATGTTTTCAAGTAATGGAAACCTTGCTAAGGAGCTTTGAGTCAGCATCTAACAGCCAATAATGGGACATCAGTTGTAATCATATGCATTAAGTACATTCTAACCAAAATTTGTTAAATGGAAACAACCCAGATAAGAAGGTATAATTTACAGCAAAATAGTGAAATGCTCTCTGCACCTCATGCTTCAGACAAAAGTAACCCCCAGAGGAAAGGTCATATCTTCTTTCACAGAGGATTCACATATATACATATATATAGGAAATGGGGACTAGATTGGCTTTAACCTCTCTCTTGCATATATATTTTTTCATATTTTCTTTGTAATTCACTCATCTTGGGTATTAGAAACTGCTTAAGATATGATTATGGAAGTGCACTCATTTGCAATGATTGCTTTAAAGCAGTGACATGGCATCCACCCCCCCCCCACACACCCCCAACTCTCAGCTGCCTCAAGAGGACTTTCCTTGAGAAATTTAGCACTCTGATTCCATTTATTTGTCCCCAAGAAATGACTTTTAAAATAAGAGCTCCTGTGCTTTCAACTCTGCCTAAAATATTAGGCTAAAATATTTTCTCAAGTACCAAGCTGATAAGAAAGAGCAAAACTCATTGGTACAGCAGAAAAATGACAGATCAGCAAATACAGGACTATTTTCAGCTGCACCGTAAGCACTGCTGATAAGAACTAGTCACAATTCCTCTGGGCCCAGGCTTTCCTCTAGCTCAAAGGCGCTAATGCATTGTTCATCCCCACCTGCCTCAGAGACAGTGAAATTCCTAAGGCCTATGTTTGAAAAGTTGTTACAGTCTCTTGATACTTCAATGTTTTTATCATTATCACTGTTAATAATGAAAAACAAACTGTGATCTTTTGTGGTTCTGATACTCACATTGATACCCAGTCTACCCAAAGACTGTAAAATTCCTGGTGGTCTCAATAAATATTTGATAAAATAATAAAACTCTCCGTTCTGAATTCTTTTCCACTTCCTGCACATTACTTCATATAGGAATTTCTGATTATAGAAATAGCATAAAAAGAGGCTTCTAAAGTTTGATTTCTATTTAAATCCTGTTCTGGTGGCAAAATTCCGTTCTATTATGCTATAAACCAGACAATTTGTTTTGCTTCATTTTTCTCTTCTCATGCTCCCCTGAAAATCCTATTTCTAGTATTCTATCAGTTAAAGTGTTCTAATAAATAAATGTTTTAAAGAATAAAAAACAATTTGGGTTAAAAATAACCAAAAGTTCATCATTTAAATTCATGATTAGTGATAACAAGTGCTTGCAAGGCTGTGGGGCAAAGGTCACCCTCGTGCACTGTTGATGGGAAGGGAAACTGGTGCAGCCACCATAAAAACAGTATGGAGGGGCCTCAAGAAATTAAAAACAGAACTGCCATATGATCCAGCAATTCCACTTCTGTATATAAATTCCAATTTACATCCAAAGGAAACAAAACCATTATTTAGAAGAGATATCTGACTCCATGTTCACAGAAGGATTATTTGTAAAAGCTAAGATATGGAAACAATCTACATGCTCGTCAATGGGTGAATGGATAAAGAAGATGTGTTATATATAATAAGGGAATACTACTCAGCCACAAAAAATGAAAGAAATTCTGTCATTTGCAACAACCTGAATGAATTCAGAGGGCATTATGCTAAGTGAAATAAGTGAGATAGAGAATGACAAATATCTCATGGTATCACTCATATGTGAAATCTTAAAAAAATCAAACTCATTAGAAACAGAGTAGAAAAGTGGTTGCTGGGGTTAGAGGCTGGGTGAAATAGGGTGAGGTTGGTAAAAGGGTACAAACTTTCTGTTATAAGATGAATAAGGTCTGAAGGTCTAACATATAACATGGCAATTATAGTTGATAACACTGTATTGTATAATTGAAATTTGCTAAGAGATTAGAATTTAAATGTCCTCATACACCAAAAAAAAAGGCAAATAGGTGAGGTGATGGATGTGTTAATTAATTCAATGGGGGGAATCCTCTCACAATGTATACGTATATCAAATCTTCATATTGTACACTTTAAATATCTTACAATTATACCTCAATAAACCTGGGGAAAAAACAAAGTTCACCATTCAACTTAGTTTACTCAAACTAGTAGAATAAACAACTACTTTATTTAACAAGTATTTATTGAACACTATTTACTGCACTCATATTTTTAGCAATACAACAGTAAATAAATACACACACCCCCTAACCTCCTGCACATTATCATCTAAAGAGGAAGAGAAACATTTATCATAAAAACATAAATATATTTGTACCCATTCAAAAAGTATTTATTAAGCTCATGTTATAGACTAGGAGTGGGGTAAAAATGGTACAAACATTTTGTACCAAAAATGGCAAAAGAAAAAAAAGGTACAAAAATAGAACAAAATATGTATGACCAATGTTACATGGAGTCTAATGAGGAAGATAAAAATCCAAGAAAACACTAATAGTGATAAATTCTATAAAGGAAACTAACAAGTTTCTATAAGGCAGAATAACAAATTTTTGTAGGAAGTGAAATTTCAGTAGAGAAATGAAAACTGAGTGGATGTTAGACACATGATGTGTTTAGCACAGAGCAGTCTGAGAGGATGAAAAGGTTTGTGCAAAGTTCCGGAGCAGGAAGTTATCTGCTGGTTGGTGAAGTCCTGTGAAACTAGAGTAAAAGTGTTGGGAAAGAATATTTTGAGATAAGGTAGACAGCGATCATATCATAACTGATACAATAAATTTTTTAAGAATGTGGAATTCCTTCAGAATTACCAAAGATGATATTTTTTCAGCATTTTATGCTTAATTCATTAATGTATAGCTTCTCAAAGCATCTTGTATAGATGATCATTTTCACTGAAAATGATTTCATAGTCCAATGTGTACAAAATTCCTGCTTATACAAAATTAAGTCACTTTCCTTTCTGCAGAACTTCTCAAACAGTTAAATAAACATAAATATTCATACAGAGAAAGAGAAGTAGCATTTAACAAACACTATAATTTGGAACTCTTTTTGCAGAGTATCTCAGTGGACTATGATATATGTAGAACACACTTTGAGAAATAGTGCATTAATGCATTTATTCAAAAAGTATTTATTGAGAACCTACCATATTACAATCCCTATTCTGAATTCCAGGGACACGATGAATAGTGAGTAGAGTACCTGCCCTAGAGAAACAGAGTAGCTAGCAGGGGAGAGTGATACTCACAAATCAGACTGCTACACAATATGACTGTTATTCTAGACTAACGTGCAGGTTAACATAGTAACACACAAGTGGGAATATTGAGCACTTACCTCTTAGGTATCAAGGAGGATGAATTTTGAGTTTATATTAATTCTTTGAAAATAGTAATTAATGTAAAGTATATTCCAAGATATTTTATTTTTAAAAATAAGGAATTATAAAATTTAGAAACTGAATGAGACCTTAGAGATAATCTATCTCAAGTTTCCAATTTACCCACAGCAAGAACCTGAGGCTCAGGTGAAGCACTTCATTTACATAAGTTAGTGACAGAGTCAAGAGAAGAACCACTTGACTTCTACTCCATTAGAGAGGGCATTTTGTTTACTATATTGCATCATATTACCAATATGTATGATATCAGAGCATTTTCTCTATGTGGTTTCAAGACACTGAAAGATACTTTTAATCTCTTAGTAAACGACTGTCACATACCTTGAGCTGCATTTCCAATCCACCAGCCCTGGGAAGCCTGCTTTGATAGTTGAGGTCATCATTACTCTCTTCTTCATGCTCACCAATCCAAATTAACAAGACAACTTAGGTGATAAACAGATCCTTGCCAGAGGCTGAAGTTTTCCTTTTGGTTTAGGGGTTGTGGTAAATTTAGGACTCTAGTCTTTTTGTACACATGTCTAAATATTAAATAAATGTCAACACTGGCATTTTCTAGCTCCTAGAATAAAAAAGAAACTGTTAATAATGATTATTGATATTATATCACTTAAATTGCACTGCAGGTCACTAAAAATGAAACTGCATGATCTATTTGTGATATATTCACATCACTTAATCAAAAAGAGACTGTAATCATGTAGCATGAATGCTTTTTTTCACTTCTTCACCTGTGAATGATCAAAGGATTTTTGATGTCATTAGGCAGCACTCTAAATAGCATAAAGATCCTGCCACTCTACTTCGTTGTTAAAACTGTTGTAGTAGGCAGAACAGTTGTCCCCAAAGATATCTACACCGTAATTCTCTGGAACCTATGAATATGTTACCATATATGGCATAAAAGATTTTGTGGATATAATTAAGATAAAGGACCTTGAGATAGGGAGATTTTCCTGGATTATCCAAGAGGGTTCAAAATAATTTTCTAGTGCTTTACCTGAGGCAATCATTCGTAATGAAGCAAACTGAACAGATCAGTAGCATAGCAAATCTTCAGAATATAAAAGATAGTTATCTCTATGTTATCAACTGAATAAGTCAAATTTCAAATTCAAAATGCAAGTATTTACTATATAGTCCCATTTAATGTGGACCACTCAAGACATCTGCTGAGAACTGGTTCTGTAAAACATAAAATAGCATCTATGCCCAGGTTCTATTTCCAAAGATCTCTACCTTCTCTTGCCTTCTATTCCAAAAAAAAAATCACATTTTAAAAGAGAACCTTATATTCATTTGGCATCTATATTAGTCAGGATTCTCCAGAGAAATGAAACCAATATATCTATACAGACAGGGATTCATTAAAAGGAATTGGCTCACTTAATATGGAAGCTGAGAAGTTCCCAAGATGTGCAGTCAGCAAGCTGGAGACCCAGGAGAAGCAATGGTGTAGCTCTAGTTTAAGGCTAAAGGCCTGGGACCCAGGAGTGCCAATGATGGAAGTTCCAGTCTAAAAGCCAGCAGGCTGCAGTCCCAAGAAGAGTCGACCTTTCCATTCAAGTTTCAAAGCAGGAAGAAAACAATATGCCGTCTCAACAGTCAGGTAGGAGGAGCTCCCCCTTACTCAGAGAAGGGTCAGCCTTCTTGCTCAATTCAGACCTTCAACTGATTGGATAAGATCACCCACATTAGAGAGGGCAACCTGTGTTACTCAGTCTACTGATTTAGATGTTAATCTCCTCCAAGAACACCCTCACAGACGCACCTAGAATAATGTTTGACCAAATGGCTAGGCACCCTATGGCCCAATCAAGTTGACACATAAAATTAACCATCACATCATCTTTCCAAATAAACATATATGACTTTTAAATTTTTATGAATAAGTTAATACTTCCCTTGAGAAAAGTTACAAACAAGATTTTTCCGGTGTTAAAAAGAGAGAAAATAATTAACTTTAGAATTCAGAAAGAGATTACAGAAATACATGTTTCTAA
Organism: Equus quagga; assembly: GCF_021613505.1. Taxonomy (NCBI): domain Eukaryota; kingdom Metazoa; phylum Chordata; class Mammalia; order Perissodactyla; family Equidae; genus Equus; species Equus quagga. The sequence continues at coordinate 58,849,236 of NC_060274.1, forward strand.
GAAAAAAAGTCAGAAGAACAAAAGTAGAATCTTTAAATCTTATATCAGACACCAAATTTATTTTTTTTACTAAAGTTCTTGATGGAAGAGGGCCTATCTTGAAGGAACAAAACAAGCAACTCTCTTGAAATTCTTTGTCCATGAGGGATCAAGGTCAGGAGCAGCTAAAAAAATCTATGATCTTTCAAAAACAGAACAGTAAATAATCTAGTTAAGAGCACAAAATCACAGTTGAAATAATAGTATCAAAGGCATAGAAGGAGCAATTCCTTTGATATAAGCCCTATAACGATCTGCTAAGAAATCATGAAATAATATTATAACATATAGAATATATATGACAATATTAAGATGAAATAACATTATATCTTAAAAATTCTACCATATTGTTGCAAATCTATGTAGTTAGATTATTCCCATAAATCTTAAGTTTAATGCATCTTCCTATTGACAAAGAAATGGCAAAGGGAAAAACAGTCTTTATATGCTATATTGTTCATTAATTTACTCAAATTTTTACCAAGCACGTACCTCACAGATTTCCTGTTTAGAAAAATTTGTGCTCTGGTTTCCAGATTGTTCTAATTTGTAAGCAAAGCTAGAAATTCATTATATGTGTGCATGAGTGCCTGTATGTACATATGCATGTGTGTATATGCATAAAACTGACATACTTAAATGATAGCAATATAATCAAACTTTAAAAACACAATGTGAGCCAAATAAAACATATTTATGGTCCAAATTTGACCTCAGACTGCCACTTCCCCCACTTTGGATTATACCATCATTTCTCACTCCAATTCTGTTCATTTTTTAACTGCCTGGAAACTCTCTCACATACAATAGAACTTTAGGGTTCAGATCACAGTCTTCTTCTATACCCTAAGTATTCTCATCATTCTTGTCAGCTTCAGCAAAGAAAGAATTTCTTACCCATCACTTTAATCCCATTGTTTCTTAACATCCTCAGTCCGGTGACATCCACTTCATCTTCACTCCAACAGCCACATCCTGGACCTCATTCTTGGTCCAGGTTTACTCACTAGGTACTGATCCACAACAAAATTCCTAAACTAAAATGTTACCCTTTCTAACCACAACCTTCTTTTCTCCAAGATGTCTCACACAGTTACTTCCACAGCGTCTGTTCCTTTGACTTACTGAGACCACTAGTCATTGTTCCTTTCAATGAAGGCCTATTTCTTATCTTCAGACTTTACCTCTTTCTCCATTTTCCCTGGACTTCACAGTTCATCACATCAACAACTCTCTTGCTATTATCTGTAATACTTATCTTCTGTTTTCCTTCCATCTAAATGCCAATACATGGTCAATCTAACTTCTCATCTCTGTGCCTGCACCCAGACTGGTAGGCATATCAAGCAAAATGACACAAATAGCACATTGGTATCACAACACATTTGAGATCTCCATTGTTGAAAAAGTGCTACTTGCTGTTTACCAAACATTTTGATGTTTTCTTCCTTAGTTTTCTAATTCACTCTGCAAAGTATGGATTTTAAATCTCTCCACTATCCTCAAACTCCACCAAATCCCTCATCATTCCGTAAACGGCCCTCTTTTGTCTTCTACAGTGAAAAACAGATGCCAGTAATGGAAAACTTCCTCAATTTTTTGCAAGTGTGCTTACTTTTTTCCTTCCTTTCACAGAGAAGAGGCATCAAATTCCTAGGACTAATGGTTCCCCTCAATGCTCTGGATCCATCCACAGCTGCCTCCTTGGGGCCCTCTTTCTATTTATTCCTTCTCTCCTTTTCCTATAATATTATTTCTCTTGTACTGTCATTCATCCAAAGAAAATTTAAATACTCTCATATTTCTGCTATCTTACAAAAAAGACTCTTGTCTCCCTCCACAACTGCCTCCTCTCTCATTTACCTTCATTTATTCAACAAATGAACACATACTACATGGTAGCTACAGTTCTTTGAGCTGTCCACTGTTTTTGTCTCCACTTCCTCATCTCCTATTTACTCCTCAACCCACTTATATCAGGTTTCTACCAGCTGTTCACTAACACAGCTCTAACTATTGCGACCAATGGCCTCTATTCTGGTAAATCCAGTGGGCACCATGCAGTTCTTATTTAATGCCTCTGCAGCATGTTACACTGTTGAGCGCATCCTCTTACATGAAACTCTATCTTCCCTTGATGTAGGCAGTGCCACACTTTCCTGATGATCTTAGCCACTTTTTCTCATATGGGAAGGCAGAGGACAGACCTTTTCTCTTCCTTACTTAAAGGTTGATAGTCTCTTACCCTCTCTTAGTCTACAAAATCTCTCCCTAAATAACCTCACTCCTTCTCATAGCCACAACTACCATCACTACTTCAGTGTCCTTCTGAGTTCCAGAAAAATTATGTAATTTCAAGGACATTTATTCACATAAATGCCTTAAGTTCCACTTCTACAAAAATGAACCAATAACGGCCCCCACAAATGTGTTCCTCCTTCTGCATTTCCTATCCCCATGAAAAGCAGAAAAACCCTGCTAACTAAAACTCTCCTATGTTTCCCATCTTGGGGAAATGCTGCAAAATTCCCACTAGCTGATCAAGCCGAAAACCTGTATGTTATTTATAATTTCTTACTCATCTGGTTGATTCCACCTCCTCAAGATTTTGCAAAACTGCACTTCCATCGTCTTTGCTGCTAAATTCAAAATGCCATTATTGAGGTTGGCCCCATGGCTGAGTGGTTAAGTTCCCACACTCTGATTTGGTGGCCCAGGGTTTCATTGGTTCGGATCCTGGGCATGGACATGGTACCACTCATTAGGTCATGTTGAGGCTGCGTCCCAACCAGAGGCACTCACAACTAGAATAAACAACTATGTGCAGGGGGCTCTGGGGAGAGGAAGAAAAAAATGATTGGCAACAGATGTTAGCACAGGTGCCAATCTTTAAAAAAAAAAAAGTGCCATTATCCCCTTGTGTGATTGCCCTAACAGCCTCCTATGTGATCTCCTCACTTCGTCTGCCACCACCTGCCCATTACAATCTCACAGGACAGCCTGAATGACCCTTCAAAAGCATAGATCTAATTATATTACTCCCTTGTTTAAAATCTCTCAACAGCTAATCATTTTTCCCTAAATAAAGTCTAAAACAATAGAAGAGCTTAAGAGAACTGAAGAATTTACACAAGTGAATGCTTTTCCTGTTGCAACCTTGCAAGTGATTTTCAGGAGATATTTAAAGGCATAAAGCTATAAATCCTATAACCTGCCCCAAAATAATAATAATGCTTAATATTATGTAGCACTTCTATTTATAAAGCGCTTCCATATATATTATTTCATTTGTCACTTTCAAAAGTGCTTGAGATAAGGATTATTGTCCCCATTTTATGGATAAAGAAATGGAGAACCCAGGGTTAAGTGGCTTACCCAAGATCAATTAACCACTAAATGACATGTTTGGTAATTCAAGTAAAAGTAAATAACTTTATAGAAGGGATTGATTTAAAGCACCTTGTTGGAGTTTGAATAAACAGTTTGAAATGGGATTGAAGCCAGAGTCATCTTATGTTGAATTGTGATAGATGATAAGTAGATAGATCGATAGATCAATAGATAGATAAGTAGATAGATAGATAACGTTTATAAAGAGATCCCAGTGCAGAATTAAAATAAGTGTTAAAAAACAGAGATCTGATCAACAGCACTTTAAAAGGATTATACACCCTGACAGAGTCGGATTTATCCCTGGGATGAAAGTTTGGTTCAACATATGCAAATCGATCAATGTGATACACCACATTAACAGAATGAAAGATAAAAACCAAACTACATGATCATCTCAGCAGGCAGAAAAAGCATTTGACATCCATATATGATAAAAAAAAAAAACTCTCAGCAAAATAGGTATAGAAGGAATTTATCTCAATTCGATAAAGGCCATATATGAAAAGTCCATCACTAACATCATAATCATTGGGGAAAACTAAAAGCTTCTCCTCTATGATCTGGGAAAAGGCAAAGATGCCCACTCTCACCACTTCTATTCAACATAGTATTGGAAATCCTAATCAGAGCATTTACACAAAAAAATAAATAAAAGTCATTTAAATAGAAAGGAAGAAGCAAAATTATATCTATTGGCAGATGACATGATTATATATGGAGAAAACCCTAAAGATTCAACAAAAAACTTCTAGAACTAATAAACTTATTCAGTAAATTTGCAGGATATAAAATCAACAGTCAAAAATCAATGGCATTTCTATACCCTAACAATGAACTATCCAAAAAACAAATTTTTAAAAAATTCCATCTACAACAGCAACAAAAAGAACAAAATACTTGGGAAATAACCAAAGTGCTGATAGACTTGCAGACTGAAAATCATAAAACAGTGATGACAAAAATTAAAAACACACAGATAAATGGAAGGATATCCCATGCTTATGGACTGGAAGAATTAATATTGTTGAAATGTCTGCACTAACCAAAATGATCTACAGATTCAATGCAATTTCCATTAAAATCCCAATGGCATCCTTTACAGAAATAGAACAAACAATCCTATAATTAATATGAAAACACAAAAGACTCCTTACAGCCAAAGTAATCTTGAGCAAGAAGAAAAAAGCTGGAGGCACCACACTTCCTGATTTCAAAATATATTACAAATCTGTAGAAATCAAAACAGTATGCCACTGGCATAAAGACAAACATAGATCAATAGAATGAAATAGAGAGTTCAGAAATAAATCTACACAATTAAGTTCAGCTGATCTTTGACAAAGATGCCAAGAAAACATAATGGGGAAAGAACAGTCTCTTCAGTAAATGGTTTTCAGAAAAAACTGGATATCCACACACAGAATAATGAAATTGGACCTTTATCTCACAACATATTCAAAAATCAGCTTAAAGTGGATTAAAGACTTAAACATAAGACCTGAAACTACAAAACTCCTAGAAGAAAATATAGGGGAAAAGCTTCTTGACATTTGTGTTGGCAATAATTTTTTGGATATGATATCAAAAGCACAAGCAACAAAAGAAGTAAATAGTTAAGTGAGATTGCATTAAACTAAAAAGATTCTGCACAGGTAAATGAAACAATCAACAGAATCAAAAGGCAATCTATGGAATAGGAGAAAATATTTTTCTGCATATCAGATAATCATATCTCTGATAAGGTGTCATATTCAAACTATATAAGGAACTCATACAGCTCAATAGCAAAAAAACAAATAATTTGATTTAAAAATGGGAAAAAGACCTGAATAGACACCTCTCTCAAGAAGATATACAAATGGCTGACAGGTATATGAAAAGGTCCTCAACATCACTAATCATCAGAGAAATGAAAATCAAAACCATAATGAGATAACACCCCATACCTATTAGAATACTATGATCAAAAAGACAAAGATAACAAGTTTTGGCAAAGATGTGGAGAAAGGGGAACACTTATGAACTGTTGGTAGGAATGTAAATTGGTATAGCCACTGTAGAAAACAGTATGGAGGTTTCTAAAAAAATTAAAAATAGAACTACTGTATGAACCAGCAATCCACTTCTAGGTATATAGCCAAAGGAAATGAAATCAGTATCTCAGTGACATCTGCACTACTGTGTTCATTGCAGCATCTTTCACAAGAACCAAGATGTGGAGACAACCTAAATGTCCATCAACAGATGAATGCATCAAAAAACATGATATACATATACACACACAGAAATATTATTTAGCCGTGAGAAAGGAGGAAATTCTGTCATTTGTGACAACAGGGATGAACCTGGAGTATGTTAAGCTAAGTGAAATAAGCCAGACACAAAAAGAAAAATACTGCAGATCTCACTTATATGTGGAATCTGAAATAGTCAAACTCATAGAAGCAGAGAGTAGAATGATGGCTGCCAGGGGCAGGGAGGAGGGGAAAATAGGGACAAGTGGTCAAAGGGTACAAAGCTTCAGTTATGCAAGATGAATAAGTTCTGGAGATGGGGACTATAGTTAACATTACAGTATTGTAAACTTGAAATTTGCTAAGAGAGTAGTATTAAGTGTTGTCACTACAAAAAAAGGAAAAAGAAATGAGGGAAGGAAGGAAGGGAGAAAGGGAGGCAATGAGGAAAGGAGGAAGGGAGGAAGGAAAGAGGAAGGAAGGAAACACTATGTGAGATGATGGACATGTTAACTAGCTTGATTGTGGTGATCATTTCACAAAGTATGCATAGATCAAAACATCAAGTTGGACACTTTTAATATATACAGTTCCTATTTGTCAATTATATCTCAACAAAACTGGAGGGGGGAGTTATCTGGTATTTAGAAGAAATCTTATCTCTGGGAGAAAGTAGAGTTATTTTCTAGCTTCATTTTATTTTGTCAAAGAGTAGATCTAATATTAAATTTTACGCATGCAAAAGATGTTAAAAAGTATGGAAATTTAACTAGTTGAGGCTTTATTTTATTTATTTTAACACTAGAGTTGACTTTCAGAACTAAATTTTTTAAAAAACAGTTCCTGCTGTTAAATGACCCAGTTACCACTAAATAAGGTTTGGACTGAAGTGGAGTTTGGCTGAAGGGTAGCTGAAAAGATAAAGGAGGAGATCCAGCACTGTCATTGGAAGATACGCACACCGCTCCATGGATCCTCATGGGGAGCTCCACCAAGGACAAAATGAATGCCCACAACCGAGACCAACTGACAGAGGGAGTCACAGGAGTCTGTGTGAAATAAAGGACAGAGAACAGAGCCAATTCAGGTCAACCAGGTCTAATGAAAGACCAGATGAGAGAAGAGATAGAAGCCAGCCAAGTGGAAATGCTGTCTAGACAACAGCAAATGAAAGAACTCACTAAAATTAACGATGAACAAAAGGTTGTCCTCACAGGCCAACTCTCCAGGTGATTGAAATGCAAATGCTTTACGTGAAAGCAGTCTTCTTCAAGTAGAGAGAGACTTTTAAATGAAACTTTTCATATTATCATCATTTTTAGAGATAAAAGTGACCCTGAATCTCATTTTGGCTTAAGGATAAATTCCTTTGTACTCCACTTGCTCCCTGGATTTAGTGAAAACGATTAAAAAGAAAAAGTCACAATGGTAGTTGCTGCTCTTTTTTCTGATGATTAAATGAAAACAAAAATAATAATAATAAAAACTTACCTTCCTGGGATGAAGAACCACAGTATGACTACATAATCATCTGGAACCAGATTCCCCATTCCATTTTGAAGGAAAGATTTTACGCCTGGTTTAGAATAATAAAATAAGTAAAACCATGAAGTAAAGTAGGTTTTTGTAAAGCTCTTTATTTCATAGCTGTTAGTATAAAGAGAATTATTCTTATTTTGCTAAACATTTTACCAAGAAATGACTAGAAAATATATCAAGCACTAATAGCTATAATTTATTTCCTTTACAGCAAAAGGTTAAGAATAATAATAAATAAATAAAAATCAATTGGCTAGAATAGTTAAAAAAAATCATCGCTGACATCAGGAAAAATTTCCCCTAAGACTAACTAAAGACACATTTAAGTCTGTCTTGATGTTCCCAAGAACACAAGCTGCACACACTGCCAGACGGCCTGCCTCAGGATTGCCTGCATGTACCAGTTTTGAATGGCCACAGAGGTAAACTCTTCAATTCAGCTTTCAAATCCTCTAGACCCCCTAACCTCATCTACGGCTATATGCAGGGGAGACCATTGCTTTCTTTTCTATTAATTTACCTTGCAAAAATTTCAATAAGCAGGTTACATCTGTTCAAACCTCTTAGTTTGCCATCATATATCACCAGCAACTAAAAGTCTAATAAAAGTTGGTTCTGGTAACAGTGTAGGAAAAGACTCATTCTTGGATATGACCATCAGGGCTATAAACTACCTATGATCTTTTATAGTGCAATTTGGCAAAATCACCAAAATGTAAAACGTATCTGCCTTTTGACCCAGCAATTCAACTTCTGAGAATTTATTCTGTGTAATACTTGCTAAAAGATTTGTGCTTTGGTATTTGGGGCACCATTCATACTAGCCGAAAAAAAAAAAACAACTAAACATACATCAACAAAAGAGTGGTTTAATAAATTATTGTCCATACACATTGATTGAAAAGACTAAAGTAGATTTATACTCATTGCTAAGGACGAACTAAATTTAAAAAGTCAAGGTGAGCAAAAGGGGTAAACTTTAGGTTTAGGACCTGAATGAGAATGGGAGGATAAGTTTTTAGCTTTCATTTTACATTTTCTCTACCATGTAAATTTTTTGGCCAATGTGCATTTACAACATTTTCCAAAATGTCTATGGGATTTATCCTAGCAGCTGGGATTGGAGACCTCTTTGAATTTTGTGTTTCGTTTTTTTCCTGATAAAAACTATTTTTCTAATGCAGCAAGAACTGTCAAATGTGAAAGAAAAGGATCAAGTTAGCCATGGTAGTGTTTCTTTGCTCAAAATGAAGCATAAACAAATACTTAGACCTAACCCATGTCATATCCACAGCACTGGCTCATGTGATCACATTCTCTTCCTCACTCCAGAGTAAGCATGTTCGATGAGGCAATGGTGTTTAATTAAGCACAGTTTTGAAAAGCTTGATCAGGCCCCACTAGACATATAAATGCAATATACTTAGCACCATAAAGTTTGCTAATAATATACATGCATAAGGTAAAAGCCCTTGTATAGCAGAGTATTAGGTTAGTTGGAATCTAATTTACGAAAAAACCTCCTGTATATTCTCATTGGTAAGCAATAATGCATTTCAATTCCATCCTGACACAATATCTCTCAGGTTCCTTTCTGTTCTTTTAAATAAGTACCATAAAACGTTAATAGAAGTGCTCTCCTAGGTTCCTATTTGAATCTTCCTTGATTTGTAGATTTCATTAGCAAAATCAAGAAAATTTTCTTGTGCCAGTATTACAGAGTAGGACAAAGATGATAAGACTTGCTTTGTGAAAATTTGCTTAATGACATTGAAAAAGAACTTTGTTTTGGGATCTTGTCAAAATCAGAAATGATTTCTTGTCGACTAGGCCTATTTTGATTGTCTCTTTAACAAGCAGTAAGATAGAAGTTTCAGCACATCCGTAGAAAGAAACCAGTCAAAGGAATATTCTGCTCTTCCCTTTGTTCCTTCCTCTAATGCAATGCTTTAAAAAATTTTAGCTATGATATATCTTGCATTGCATTTCAGCCCTCTGCTGAAGAGGAAAAATTCTGAGTAATTTGGGACCTTCTCCAGTACCAACTCTAAGCTGGCTTGGCCCATTGCTCTTGGGAGGCAGACACAGAAAGGACTGCTTGCAACCTACAACTTCATCTGAAGGCCAAATGGCAGGCTTCTTCACAGGCAAGAGGTATTCTGACCACTTTATCATAACTCTGGAGCAGAACTAGGAATGGTGGTAATAACCGGTCACAATGGACCTCCTCACTGAGGCAGGTGTAGGAGACAAGACTCCCTCTTTCACAATGGCAACATTGAACATCAACCAAGCCTAATGTCCCAAAGAACATTTCTCATAAGAATTTTATAAGCATTACATGTTCCACTTGTTATAATATATGTTGTTTTCTGGGAAAAGTACACACAGATAACAGCTTGAACACAGAATTTGCTTATGAACAATGAATATTTGTTCCCATGATACCATTTGTTCCCAGTTTGGTGAATTTGGGGAGGTTTTAGGCCAATAAAGGACAATTTCAGCATGGACCTCTCAGAACAATGTTACATAGAACCACTGAAGAGAAACTTCACATTTCTATCAGAACAAAAGATCAAGTTTTCACCCATATATTTGCACTTAATTCACCCTTACCAGACAGGAAAAGCAGCATGTTAAAGAAAAATTTGAGCTATAGGACTACATGTTAAGTGGAAAGCAATTTTTTTATTTTGAAGCCTCAAGAAAGTGTGATGACTGAGAGAGAATGTTATACACCTCAGAGAACTTTGTATCCTAATAATATGTAATAATATTTCTAATTAACATGCATATCATTTATCAGCATTGTGTACTGTGTACAGCATTGTGTACAGCATTGTGTTAGAAAGAAATCTGGAGTAACTGGGGCCTAATGAGAAAGAAGAGAGTGTAAAAAAAAAAAATTAGGTTGAAGACATGGACAGAAGCTGAATCATGTGGAGACTAAAACTGTGGCTTATCAAAGTAAAGCTTTATTTCTTACATATGTCACATTCCAACAAGAGCCAGCTGGGGTGGGTGTTTAGCTCCATGGAGGAGTTGAAGAACCCATCTTCTTTCATCTTGCAGGAATGCCATCTTTAACACATGGTCTCCAACTATGCCACACAATAGGAAGAGAGCACAGAGGATCCCCCATGGGAAATTTCTATGGGCCAGGCCTGGAAGTGACGTCCATCACTTCTGCCTACAATTCATCACCCAAACTCAATCTATCTCTGCAAGGTGGGTGGGGAACGCGGTTTAGCTCTGTGTCTAAGAAGAAGAGAAGAAACTACAATATTAGCGAGTACTAGCATTCTTTGGCATGGGCTTTGTATACATAGTTTAAAAAGTGGACTTTCATGTTCAGTATAAAACCTTTGGAAGGTTCTAAGCAGAAGAGTAACAGGAGGCTATTGTGGAAATCAGGGCAAGAAATTATGGTTGTTTGGACTGGTTATAGCGACGTAAATAAAGAGAAATGGTCAGATTTGAAATGTAGTTATTTTAGAAGAGGAGGGGTAGAGCTTATTGACATACTGGACACAGGTATGAGAGAAAGAAAAGAGTCAAGACGGACTTCTTGATTTCTCTTTCTTCTTTTCTTTTGATTGAGTACTTGGTATAATTTATGAAGATGTAATGGCTTTAGAGGAAATTAGATTTGGGATTGAGGTGGGAAAGACTATGGAGTCTATACTTCTATTTGGAAAGATGAAGTTTGAAATACCTATTAGATTTCCAAATGAAGACATCAAATAAGAAGTTGGATGTGTGAATGTGGAGCTCAAGATAGTAATTCAGTTTGAAGATACAAATTCAAGATCACCAGTGAATAGACAGAATACAAAATTCAGAAATGTCATTTTCTGATACTTGCAAGGAAACAGAGAGGCAATGTTTAAACACAGATATATCTTTTAGTGAATATTTATAAAGGACACAAATTTAGATAAAAATTTTTCTCTTTCAAGAATAGCTATATTTTGGAAAGTAAAAAATTAATAGAATCATACCAAGAATTACATCAGGGTGTGGATATAATTTCTTGTTTGCAAATAATGCAAACACCGTGCTACTAGCTGTAATAATAAGATAGAATGCTTTTTCTGTAAATCATCTTAAATAGAGAGATAGGGCATGATATAGATATATGACGTATTTTCTGATTTTAGCTCTTAGAAAAACTAAAAGCTATGCCTCAAAGTTTAAAGTGACATATAGAAAATCAAGTTTCTTGATATTATCCACTAAAGCCTAAAAATATTAGGTACCAAGAGAACTATATTCAATCACAGTGAAAAGGATTATTTGATCTTCAAAAAGTTCATCCCAATTTGAAAATTTGGTAATAAAAGAGCTCCACCAAATAAAATGTTTCAAATTTTACTTTTGGTTCAAAATGGCCTAAATATATGCTTCTATTTTTTTATTTAAGGCATGAATAAAAGTTTAAAAGCTGCAGCATCTGACATTTTTCTTTAAAAAAATACTTTATCAAAATATTCTAAGAGTGTCTGTCTAGCTTGAACTCAACACGGCACAAAAGTGATTAGCACCCTCTGGGCTGTTTTTGCAGTCCCAATCTTGTTCTTCACCAGTGTCTTGGGCTTCTATTTCATCTTATTACCAGTTATCACTTGAATTCCTTGAGGAATGAAAGGATTTTGCTTTCGTTTCTTTGCTGGAAATTGCTTAATCCTTAAAGTCCTATACAAAGATAAAGCAGAGGTAAAACCAAGTGCACCCAACTAAAATGGAGGAGAAAGAAAAAGAGGGCTTAGCTATATTTTAGATATGGTCTTTTTTTTGATAAGGGACTAAAGAGTTCATTTTTCCTATGTTACTGATCAACCAAGCAGCCAGCCAGGTAGCTAATTTTAACGATGTGTCTTAAAGAGACAAATTTTTAAAGTAATTAGTTGATTGATACAATCATTGGTTAGAAAACCAAAGAGCATTACCAAAACTTTCGGTAAAAAAGAAAGAAAGTGAAAATGGTGTAAGCTTCATCCATATTAAAGACAAGTTATTGAAAATTACATAATTTTCCTATGAAGTTCAAATTGCGTTGTTAATAATTTCTAATAACGTTCTTCTTGGTGCATAAACACATTGTCTTTAATTAAAATCCCAGTAAGGGATCTTTGTAGCACTACTGATCTCTTCTCCAGTGACTATTTTAAAGACTCTGTATCTGGAGTTGAAACATGAGCACTGGGTCACACAAATATCGAGAAATCTCTAGAGTCCCCATGCACAAGCATAGAAACAAACGCTGCCTGGAACGTTGGCATCAAGAGCCATTTAATCAATATGAGACTCTCATTCAAAAAGCTTACATGTCAATCCTACCTTTTCTTCAACCAAGGAAGAAAACAAATTCATTATAACATCAGTCTAATTCCATCCCTCACAATTAAACCAAGTCCTCCATAAACAAGAAACAGTTTTCCGAATATTACAATTACCAAGGCCTATTACTTATGATTTTTCTTCCTTATGAATGCCAAAGGTCTTACACATTTTGCTTTGGGCAAGCGCTCAGACACACACACACACACACACACACACACACACACTCCCTATGCCACACCCTTTGAATTTCCACTTCAATGCCACATCTCTGCAGAGCACTTGTCATATTCTAACTATGTGGTTATTCTGTGTTCATTTTATCTATTTTGAGGAGGCAAGAAGATTCTTGAAGCCTAGCACAATGCCTTGTTCAAAGGATGAAGTGGTAGTTGAGGATATGAAAACAGGGGTCGGAAGACTTGAGTTTGAAATCCACTTACCAGCAGCTTAACCTCTTTCTCTCTCTAAACTTCTCTTTATTCATCTGTAAAACAAATCTATCAGAAATTACTGTGTAGTATGATTATGAGGGTTAAGATGGTAATGTGTGAGAATCTTCCTACAATATAAAGCAGATACAAACATAAAGCATTATTATCTTTCATCATCTAGAATGTACCTATTATATGGCAAATGTTCAAAAGATAGTTTATATTCTTATCACATTGAAGAAAGGGAGACATGAAATGCTATAAAACAATAGTAAATGTACAGTAAGTCTAGGCCCATTTAGGCATTGGGCAAGTAGGACAAAGACCTCAAAGACACACAAGTTGGCTGATGTCAATAAACTAAATGCTCCTCCATCCACTTGCTCATTCTACCTGGTTAGCAGAATGACATAAAAGGAACCCCCCACCCCCCCGGGTTGAGAAACATTAGAAATCGTTCTCCTGAGGTGGATAGAGGCTCAGATAAATTGGCTCAAGCCCCTAGAAATTAAGATGATGTGCTGCCTTCATTGCTCTGCCGTGCACTTGCTACCAGCAAAGAGGGTCCATTCCATCCAAAAGAGTTATGATCAATGAGAAAATGTAGTTTTATTATAAAGGCAGAAATATAGGTCACAGAGGAGAAGATGACACTTGAAAATCTATTATCAAGAAAAGAAACTGAAGAATATGTGAACTCAGACAGGAGAATGTTTCCATAGAGCAAATAGCTTTATATACCTTCTTATGTACTGTATATAGCATAATATAATAATTGATGTTCACAATAATGACCCCAAATCACCAATGGCTTTAAGTATGTTCTGTATTTAATTAGATAGATATGCTTGTAATGCTTGACAGAAATGTTTCATGCAAAACTATATAAAAATGAAATAGTTTCAGTGTTTTCACTATCTGGAAAACTCACTCTCATGAAAATAATCATTTGCCACAATAACAGATAAAAGAAATATTTCATTAATTAAATAAAACATTTTAGGTAACTCAGTGTAAATACCAAGAGTTGAAAGAAAGTGTTCAGAAAGTCCTGGGGTTGTCAGAGAATATTTCAAGAAGCTGGGAGTGCCTGCATTCTCCTTGGACTAGTTAGGAACAAGCAGGAGAGGAGATGGAATTCCAGGACAAAGGAATACCATTATTAGAGATGTGGAGGAATGAACATATATGGCATGTCCATAAAACCATAAAGAAAGAGACCAATCTGGAAAAAATGATTTTGAGAGCTAACAATGTAGCCAGAATGTAAAAACAGACTTAAAAGCCACATGGAGAAATGTGGTTCTGACAGAATGTGAAATAGAATCATTGAAAGCTTCTGATCTAGAAGCAGTCTGATAAAAATCTTATTTAATCAAGCTTGGTTTTTATTTACTTGATTGTTTCATCATTCGTTTTTAAGAAGATACTGAATTAGTAAGACTGGAGACAGGGAAACTAGTCGTCAAATTCTTGGCATCACCCAGCTGTCAAGTTCTCGGGCATGATTGGAAAATGAGCTTTCCTTCCTTCCTTTAAGCATGACCAATACAGGAAGCAATTGTATGAAAAGAGTTCTATCATCTAGGCAATATTAAAACTTATATGAAGAACAAATGTTTAATCATTAAGAAAGGAAAAATAATTTGTTATTACTGGCATGAGTAAAATTATTGCTTTTCACGGTATTTGAGAAATACAAGGTAAAAACTTGAGTTTTTATGAAATTACTTTTTGCTTATAATTTTTTTATTATAACACTACCTTGAGACTAAATTTTAAGGCTTTTTGACTATTACACAATAGTGTTGAAATACCACCTTCTAGAATAAAAACTAGCATACCACATTAAGCTTTGATTAGCCTCCCAGAAATGATCCTAACAAAAAAATCATTCTCTAAAGAAAGAGAAATATCCTGATCTGAGATATGTTGACAAAGGAAGTCTTCATATTAGAAATTTTTTTTTCTGGAAATCAAGAAAACAAAATTTAATAAATAGCATTGGTATTGTAACCACATGGAGAAAACACAAACATATTGACAACTTCCTTTGTCTGTAGCCAGTAAAATAGTTAGTGAGAACATGACCTGTTTAAACTACAGCCCACACCAACATCCCTATTTAATGAAGATGTGCAATAGTTGATATATATTTGTTTCACAAAGATATTGTAAGTTCTTAGATGGAAGAAGTTTCTTTATTCCAAGTGCCTAAGACTACATATGATCAATTATTTTCCTTGCATAGTTGGTCTTACACTTGTAGGGTTTTATTAACAGTTTCAGGTGAGAAAGTAAAGACAATCCTCTGAACATAACTGTTTCCTTTTTTCCCCACTTGGCTATCTGCTTGCACGAATAGATAAAAAAATAAAAGATCCCCAACGTAGGCCAAAGAAAAAGTGATTGAAGCAAGAAAGTACTGAAGATTGACTATTTTCCCCCAGCACTTTATATGACAGCCCTAAGCTGCAAGGATCCCAACCTCTGAGCTTCCCACACCCATTGCTCCTCAAGCAGTGTCCAGGTGACAGACATCAATGGATGGGGGAAGGTAGGAGGCGCTGTTAAGAAGAGGTGCCCTCAGAGCTTCCAAGTATCTAAATACTCATTAAAACCCTCATTTGTAAACTATAACTTACTCAACAGAAATCACTGACCATCTGTTGAGCTTAATGAACTGCCAATAAAAACCATTTTGATCTTAATTGGACCTCAATGTGAATGTTTCTTAGGAATAAGCAAATTACAAGTTTCTTTAAATGCCAATTTTCCCCATTGCTGCCTTTTCAGTGACTTTTCCTTAAATCCTGGATACTGACTCATCAAGTCAGTAATACATACTAGGCTTCCTAATTTCTCTAATTCTCTAATTCCTCCTTTCTCCCATATTTTTGATTCCTAGAAAATTCAGGAATGTGTTTTTGAACAGGAACATGTTTTCTGAAACATGTTAGACAGACTGAATAAAATTCCTTGAAGTTGCTCCCCACAGCCACTGAAAATAAAAATAAACCTCTGTCTTTTTCCTCATAATAAAGAAAATGTAAAAGAGGAAAGATGTTTCATCTTCTCTTATAAAGGTGGGATCTTAGAAAATAACCTGGAGTAGAATTTGTTTATTTATGCTAATAATGTTATTATAATCTCCCCCACTTTGAGGAAAACAAAAAGGCCTGTCTGCTTAATTTAATTTGTCAAACATTCATAAAGTGCTTTCAAAGAAAATATATTCTGCTGAAGACTGTGGGAGATTTAGAAAATAGTGACATACATTTCTGTCCTAAATGTAGAAGTAAGACATGTTTACAAAAAAATTTTATTTCAAATCTCAATGTGTGAAGAGCAGCATTAAAAAAATCACATGAATGGTTCAAAAAGTAAAAGAGGTCACCTCCTTTTGAAGGGAACCAGAAAATAACATATCCTATCACTATAGTTCTGTATTAAGACATATGACTCAAGATCAGTTTCTTTAACCAGGGGACACTAATAAAAATAATAGTAATAAGTGTATATTAATAATTAATGATCAATTTATGAGTTGAGAACAAGATCTAGAGAACTTGGAGCAAGAGGCAAGCAAGTTTTGATATGGCTTTAAACTGGAAAGGAAAAGTTTGGATCTAGAAAAACACAGGAGGCCAGTTTAAAGGATTATACCAGTAAATCTTGGGCATTGAGGTTTATAGCTTGAAATGACATAAAGGCTTAAATTGTCAAACCAGATTCACAAGGATCAGAGATGTTATTCAGAATTAAACCATACTAATAATTTCAAAGAAATAGGAAATCATGGAAAGGTAAAGGATAGAGACGTCAGAAATAGTAATGTCACTCCCCAGGTTCCTTTGTGCTGCATTAGTACTATTTGGGTCTAGATTTAATATATGAGCTTTAAATGTTGCTTGCAGAAGCACTGCTTACATAAAAGAGAGGTATTTCCTTTTTTTAATTAATTAATATTTTATTTATTTTTTTTTGAGGAAGATTATCCCGGAGCTAACATCTGCCACCAATCCTCTTCTTTTTACTGAGGAAGACTGGCCCTGAGCTAACATCCATGCCCATGTTCCTCTACTTTATATGTGGGATACCTGCCACAGCATGGTTTGACAGGCAGTGTGTAGGTCCACACCTGGGACCCGAACTGGCGAACTCTGGGCCACCAAAGCAGAATGTGGGAACTTAACTGCTGCGCCACCAGGCCAGCCCCTTTAATTTATTTTTTATTGAGGTAACATTGGTTTATAACATTATATAAATCTCAGGTGTACATTATGATATTTTGATATCTGTATCAACTGTCATGTTCACCACCAAAAGTCTGATTGCCATCCATCACCATACGCATGTGTCCCTTTAACCCTTTTGCCCTCCCCACACCCCTCTTTCTCTCTAGTAACCACCAATCTATTCTCATCAAAATATTAGCAAATCAGGATGGTGACGTGAGTAGTCCTCTTCGTCTCTCCCCCTTCGAATCTACAACAAATTGGACATTCATCGCTCAACAAAGGATATCCATACAGCATCTCGGGACACCTGAGAGACCCACGTGGCTATACACAGGAAGGCGGTGGGACTTCCCTCTGGGAGGAGGTGGAGATAGGGGAAAATTCTCCGACCCGGACTGAGCAACCTAGTACCTGCAAGCAGCTTTCTTCCAGCGGACGCCCCCGGAGCATCGGCACACACCTAGGGCAGGAGGGAGCACACACCGGAGGAGCGACGGTGGAAACAGGTGACCAGAGCCCCACCTAAGCCCCCCGCAATTCCACCTAAACGCAGAGGGAGGCTTCAGAGTTGCACACCTGAGTCCACAGGGACAGCCTCTGCCCGCCATTGGCAGGGAGGCTCCACCTGGCATCCACAGTGCCCGGAGGGTCCCGGAGAGAATCCCAAGTGGCACGGCAGCCTGCTGGCTGCCACTGCCCACCCCACTGTCTGCCAGACAGGGCACGGGATTGCCAGAGATCCCCTCGGAGAGGACTGGGGCTGGGTGGAGCTCCAGTGGCTGGCTCCGCGGCCCCAGGGGGAAGCTCTGGAGCTCAGCCCAGGCAGTGGACAAAAGCCTCTGCCTGCCATTGGCAGAGAGGCCCTTCCCAGCATTCACAATGCCGGGAAGGTCCCGGAGAGAATCCCAAACAGTGTGGCAGCCTGCCAGCTGCCGCTGCCTACCCCACTGACTGCCGAGCGGGGCTCGGGACTGCCGGAGATATCCTGGGAGAGGACTGGGGCTGGGTGGTCCTCCAGCGACTGGTTCTGCGGACTGGGGGGGTTACCTCAGAGTTCCGCCCTGGCAGCAGGCAAAGCCCCTACATGCCATTAGTGGAGAGGCTCCACCCAGCATCCACAACACTGGGAGGGTCCCGGAGAGGCAAATACCAGGCAGGGCAGCAGCCGGCCAGCTGCCACTGAAATCAAGGTCTCCAGCTATCCCCCAGACAGGGCAAAGGGCTCCCCGAGATCCTGGGGGAGAAGACTGAGACTGGGTGGAGCTCTAGCAACCAGGCTCCGTAGCCTAGGGGGAAACCCTTCAGTCTCACAACAGCCTCAGCAAAAGCCTCTGCACACCACTAATAGAGAGCACCCATCTGGCAGCCACAAGGCTAGAAGACCTTGGGACAAAAGTAGCATAGCTAGGTGAGCTAACCACAGACTGCAGAAGATGCTAATAGCTCTGCTGCGACCCATAGTGGACAAGTGAGATTTTGTGGGTGCCAACAGTGACGGAGCTGCAAATATAAGTGATCCTGCCCCTGGCTGCTGGAAAAGTCCATAACACCGTGGCAGACCCCAAGGAGGGAGCACGTCTAGGCAGTTTGCAACAGTAGGCACGAGCAGCCTGAAGCCCCCCTCCCCGTGACGGCCCCCACAGCTGAAGAGGGAACCCACAGGACCACTGTGACTACAAGGAGGGGCCCAGGCCCAGTTAGCAACAGCTGATAGGCTTCCTGGATAGTGCAGTATAAACAGCTGTTCCCCCACCACACCAGTAGAAACAAGTGGAAGGAGTAACTAAACTCTATCCCTATGCAGAGGCACAAATCTACAACATCAAGCAATATGAAAAAATATATTAAATCTCCAGAACAGAAGGAAAATAACAAATACACAGAAAACAATCCCAAAGAAAGTGAAATATGTAACCTAAATGACGACGACCTCAAAACAGCCATCATTAAAAAACTCAATGAGTTAAAAGAGAATTCAGATAGACAACTCAACGAGTTCAGGAGTTATGTCACAAGAGGGTTTGATACTATAAAGAAGAACCAAACAATAATACTGGAAATGAAGAACACAATAGAGGAGATTAAGAAAAATCTAGACGCACTGAACAGTAGGGCTGATAATATGGAGGAAAGAATTAGCGATTTGGAAGATGTGAATATAGAAATGCTGCAGGCAGAGCAGGAGAGATAAGTAAGACTGAAAAGAAATGAAGAAATTCTCCAAGAATTATTGGACGCAATTAGGAGATGCAACATGAGGATTATAGGTATACCTGAGGGAGAAGAGAGGGAGAAGGGGGCAGAAAGCCTATTCAAAGAAATAATGGCTGAGAACTTCCCAAACCTGGTGAGAGAGATGGAACTTCATGTATCAGAAGCCAATAGATCTCCAAACTTTATCAATGCAAGAAGACCAACTCCACGGCATATAGTAGTGAAGCTAGCAAAAGTCAGCGACAAGGAGAAAATACTAAGGGCAGCCAGGCAGAAGAAATTAACCTACAAAGGAACCCCCATCAGGCTGTCAGCAGATTTCTCAGCAGAAACTTTACAGGCTAGAAGAGAGTGGAATGATATATTCAAAAATTTGAAGGACAAAAACCTACAACCGAGAATTCTCTACCCAGCGAAAATATCCTTCAAATATGATGGAGAAATAAAAACTTTCCCAGATAAACAAAAATTAAGGGAGTTCATTGCCACAAAACCTCCTCTTCAGGAAATACTCAGGAAAACCCTCATTCCTGAAAAATCAAAAAAAGGGAAGGGGCTACAAAACCAAGAGCAAAGGAGATAAGTAGAAGGACAACAACAGAGAGTGGCAGCTCTCCATCAGAACAGATTAAACCATGGGACGAGAAACAAAGGAAATTGAAGAAAACTGGGAAACAAGACATAAATGGCAGTGGTAGGCCCCCACATCTCAATAATCACTCTAAATGTAAATGGTCTGAACTCCCCAATCAAAAGACACAGAGTGGCAGGATGGATCAAAGAACAAGACCCAACAATATGCTGCCTCCAGGAAACACACCTCAGCCCCAAAGACAAACACACACTCAGAGTGAAGGGATGGAGAACAATACTCCAAGCTAATAATGAACAAAAGAAAGCAGGTGTCGCTATACTAATATCAGACGAAGTCGACTTCAAAGCAAAACAGATAAAGAAAGACAAAGAGGGACAGTATATAATGATAAAAGGGACTCTCCACCAAGAAGACATAACACTTATAAATATATACGCACCCAACACAGGAGCACCAAAATATGTAAAGCAACTCTTAACAGAACTAAAAGAAGACATCAACAACAATACAATAATAGTAGGGGACCTCAACACACCATTAACACCAATGGACAGAACATCCAGACAGAAAATCAACAAGGAAATTATAGAATTAAATGAAAAATTAGACCAGATGGACTTAATAGATATATATATAGAACACTTCATCCAAAAACAGCAGGTTACACATTCTTCTCAAGTGCGCATGGAACATTCTCAAGGATAGACCATATTTTGGGAAACAAAGCAAGCATCAATAAATACAAGAGAGTTGAAATAATATCAAGCATCTTTTCTGATCATAATGCTATGAAACTAGAAATCAACTACAAGAATAAAGCAGAGAAAGGTGCAAAACTGTGGAGACTAAACAACACACTTCTGAAGAAACAATGGATTATTGAAGAAATTAAAGAAGAAATCAAGCATTATCTGGAGACAAATGAAAATGAGAACATGACATACCAAATCATTTGGGATGCAGCAAAAGCAGTCCTAAGAGGGAAATTCATTGCAATACAGGTTCACCTCACTAAACAAGAAAAAGCTCAGATAAGCAACCTCAAACGACACCTAACAGAATTGGAAAAGGAAGAACAAACAAAGCCCAGAGTCAGCAGAAGGAGGGAAATAATAAAAATAAGAGCAGAAATAAATGATATTGAAACAAAAAAGACAGTAGAAAGGATCAATGAAACAAAGAGTTGGTTCTTCGAAAAAATTAACAAAATCGACAAACCCTTAGCCAGACTCACCAAGAAAAGAAGAGAAAAATCTCAAATAAATAAAATTAGGAATGAGAGAGGAGAAATCACAACAGATATCAATGAAATACAAGGGATCATAAGAGAATACTATGAAAAACTATATGCCAACAAATTGAACAACCTAGAAGAAATGGACAAATTCCTAGACGCCTACAACCTCCCCAAACTGAATCAGGAAGAAATGGAGAATCTGAATAGGCCAATCACAAGCAAAGAAATAGAAACAGTAATCACAAACCTTCCCAAAAACAAGAGTCCAGGACCAGACGGCTTCTCTGGAGAATTCTACCAAACATTCAAAGAAGATTTAAGACCTATCCTTCTCAAACTATTCCAGAAAATTGAGGAAGATGGAGTACTCCCTAACACATTCTATGAAGCCAACATCACTCTGATCCCCAAACCTGGCAAGGACAACACAAAGAAGGAGAACTACAAACCAATATCACTGATGAACATAGATGCAAAAATCCTCAACAAAATTCTGGTAAACCGAATACAGCAATACATCAAAAAGATTATACACCATGATCAAGTGGGATTTATACCTCGGGCACAGGGATGGTTCAATATCCGCAAGTCAATCAACATGATACACTACATTAACAAATTGAGAAGCAAAAACCACAAGATCATCTCAATAGATGCAGAGAAAGCATTCGACAAGATCCAACACCCATTTATGATAAAAACCCTCAATAAAATGGGTATAGAAGGAAAGTACCTCAACATAATAAAGGCCATATATTACAAACCCACTGCCAACATCATACTCAATGGACAAAAACTGAAAGCCATCCCTCTGAAGACAGGAATGAGACAAGGGTGCCCACTTTCACCACTCCTATTCAACATAGTACTGGAGGTGTTGACCAGAGCAATTCGGCAGGAAAAAGAAATAAAAGGAATCCAAATAGGTAATGAAGAAATAAAACTCTCACTGTTTGCAGAGGACATAATCTTATATATAGAAAACTCCAAAGAATCCACAGAAAAACTATTAGAAACAATCAACAACTACAGCAAAGTAGCAGGGTATAAAATCAACATAATAAATCAGTAGCATTTCTATACATTAACAATGAACTAACAGAAAAAGAACTCAAGAACTCAATCCCATTCACAATCACAACGAAAAGAATAAAATACCTTGGGATAAACTTAACCAAGGAAGTGAAGGATCTATACAATGAAAACTACAAGACTTTCTTGAAAGAAATTGACGATGACATAAAGAGATGGAAAGACATTCCTTGCACATGGATTGAAAGAATAAACATAGTTAAAATGGCCATACTACCTAAAGCAGTCTACAGATTCAGCGCTATCCCAATCCGAATCCCAAGGGCATTCTTTTCAGAAATTGAACAAAGAATCCTAAAATTCATATGGGGTAACAAAAGACCGCGAATTGCTAAAGCAATCCTGAGTAAGAAAAACAAAGCCAGGGGAATCACAATCCCCAATTCAAAACATACTACAAAGCTACAGTGATCAAAACAGCATGGTACTGGTACAAAAACAGGTCCACAGATCAATGGAACAGAATTGAAAGCCCAGAGATAAAACCACACATCTATGGACAGCTAATTTTCGACAAAGGAGCAGAGGACCTACATTGGAGAAAAGAAAGTCTCTTCAACAAATGGTGCTGGGAAAATTGGACAGCCACATGCAAAAGATTGAAAATTGACCATTCTTTTTCACCACACACCAAAATAAACTCAAAATGGATCAAAGACCTAAAGATTAGGCCTGAAACAATAAGTCTTCTAGAAGAAAATATAGGCAATACACTCTTTGACATCAGTTTCAAAAGAATCTTTTCGGACACTATAACTCCTCAGTTGAGGGAAACAATAGAAAAAATAAACAAATGGGATTTCATCAGACTAAAGAGCTTCTTCAAGGCAAGGGAAAACAGGATTGAAACCAAAAAGCAGCCCACTAATTGGGAAAAAATATTTACATGCCACTTATCCAACAAAGGGTTAATCTCCATAATATACAAAGAACTCACACAGCTTAACAACAAAAAAACAAACAACCCGATCAAAAAATGGGCAGAGGACATGAACAGACATTTCTCCAAAGAAGATATAAGTATGGCCAATAGACACATGAAAAAATGTTCATCATCGCTAATCATCAGGGAAATGAAAATCAAAACTACACTAAGATATCACCTTACACCCGTTATATTGGCAAAAATATCCAAAACCAAGAGTGACAAATGTTGGAGAGGTTGTGGAGAAAAAGGAACCCTCATACACTGTTGGTGGGAATGCAAACTAGTACAGCCACTATGGAAAACAGTATGGAGATATCTCAAAAAGTTAAAAATAGAAATACCTTATGACCCAGCCATCCCACTACTGGGTATCTATCCTAAGAACCTGAAATCAGAAATCCCAAGAGTCCTTTGCACCCCTATGTTCATCGCAGCATTATTTACAATAGCCAAGACTGGAACCAACCTAAATGCCCAGAAACTGATGATTGGATAGAGAAGATGTGGTATATATACACAATGGAATGCTACTCAGCCATAAAAAAAGGACAAAATTGGTCCATTTGCAGCAACATGGATGGACCTCAAAGGTATTATGCTAAGTGAAATAAGCCAGACAGAGAAAGATGAACTATATATGACCCCACTCATAGGTGGAAGATAACATATAGACAAGGAGAACTGATCGGTGGTTACCAGGGAAAAGGGGGGGTGGGGGGAGGGCACAAAGGGGGAAGTGGTGTACCCACAACAAGGCTAACAATAATGTACAACTGAAATCTCACAAGGCTGTAATCTATCATAATCTTAATTTAAAAAAAAATTAGCAAATCATATACAACAGTATATTAAAAGGATCATACACCATGATCAAGTGGAATTTATTCCAGGGATGCAAGGATGGTTCAACACCCAGAAATCACTCAACGTGATAGACCACATTAAGAAAATAAAGAATAAAAATCACATGATTGTCTCAATAGATGCAGAGAAAGCATTTGACAAGATTCAGCATCCATTTATGATGAAAACTCTGAATAAAATGAGTATAGAAGGAAAGTACCTCAACATAATAAAGGCCATATGTGACAAACCCACAGCTAACATCATACTCAACAGTGAAAAACTGAAAACTATCTCTTTAAAAACAGGAACAAGACAAGAATGCCTACCTTTGTGATGACATGGATGGACCTTGAGGGCATTATGCTAAGCCAAATAAGTTGGAGAAACACAAATACAGTATGATTTAACTCATATGTGGAAGATAAAAACAACAACAACAAACACATAGATACAGAGAATAGATTGGTGGTTACCAGAGGGGAAAAGGTGTGGAAGGAAGGGGGAGGGTGAAAGCAGTCAAAGGACACATGCATATGGTGACAGATGACAGTTAGACTTTGGGGGGTGAACACGATGCAGTCTACACAGAAATTGAAATATGATGTACATCTGAAATTTATATAATGTTATAAACCAAAGTTACCTCAATAAAAAGTTAATTAAAAAAAGAATGCCCACTTTCACCACTCTTATTCAACATAGTATTGGAAGTCCAAGCCAGAGCAATTAGGCAAGAAAAAGAAATAAAAGGGATCCATATTGGAAAGGAAGAAGTAAAACTGTCACTATTCACAGATGACGTGATTTTACATATAGAAAACTCTAAAGAATCCACCAAAAAACTACTGGAAATAATAAATGAATACAGCAAAGTTGCAGAGTACAAAATCAACATACAAAAATCAGGTGCATTTCTATATGCTAATAACAAAACAGCAGAAAATCAAGAATAAATTTCTTTTAAAACCACAACAAAAAGAACAAAATACCTAGGAATAAATTTAACGAAGGAAGGGAAAGGCCTGTTCACTGAAAACGATAAAACATTGTTGAAAGAAGTCAAAGAAGACACAAAGAGATGGAAAGATATTCCGTGCTTATGGATTAGAAGAATTAACATAGTTCAAATGTTCATACTGCCTAAAGCAGTTTACAGATTCAATGCAATCCCTATCAAAGTCCAAAAAGAGAAGAATTTCTGTCATGAAACATCTCTGTTTTATACACATAGCTCACATTATATTTTCCAGGCCGCCATGCCTCATAAATTCACACGTTTCCAGAGCAATCCTAGACAGACCAGACACATGTACTAAAAATACTCCATATACAAGAATTCTACTGCTAGTAAATACCATTTCTACGTTTGCCAGGAGTTTATCTTCAGAGTGTTTACAAGAGGTTTGATGTATCTTTCTTTCCAGGTACATCCCACAGCAAAGGGAAAAAATAACTTGCTGGTCTGCAACTAACATTTTCCTTTCCAGTCCACACTCTGACATCAGTCAATACCTCTTTGACAGGTATTTCTTGGGTATCTTTTCATTATTTTTCTTAAAATATTTTATACAGGAGAATAAGCCTACTAACATCCTGAGAATACTATGATTCAGGCCCATCCAATGGAGAGGAGGAATTTCCTTGACAGAGCATGTTAATTGTGGCCATATCCCTTCACCAGTCTTTTGATATTCTCTTACAAGTTTGATTACTCTTTTCCTCTATCACATACAGTTTTTTGAACCATTTATATGTTTTGATGGAGGTATTTAATTGTGCATGGAATTATTTCTATAATAAAGCCAAATTTACTCATGTTTTTGGCCAACTAGTTTCCAGACATATCATCTATGGGCTTCAAATCTACCTTCCATAATATTTTCTAATTGTTGTATAATTCAATCAATTAACAAGCCATTTGTTACACTATAGAGCTTTGGAAGAAAGATTAAAGCAACATTTAACATACCATGAAATTAGTTAAAATTATAGTGTCACTCTCCATTCCTTCCCAACAGAAACAACATTTTTCTGTGTACCACACATTCCCAACGACTGGGATGGTGACTTAGAAAGTATTGTTCCGGACATTCTAGATTCCATTTGTTTTTTGATATAACCATATCCCAGATGCTAGTGTATTTATGAGTATTTGCAGATACAGGCTTCCATGTATCATTTTCTAATATCACCCTTCTACCTCCCACAGGTACAACGAGTATGTTTATCATCTGTCTTATCCAAGCCAATTACAAAGGGAAGACCAATGCATTTTATATCCATGATACCTGGGTCATTAGAAAACAGTGATAAAAGCTTCACTGTCCAGTGAGAGCCTGCCATAATGTAGGATAAGCATGTTGTTCCCATAAGTGTACCCTCCCAGCCTACCCTTGAACACTTTTGGCCACTGGCCTTTAAAAACATCAGGCTTAGTAGTGACTAGAATATCCACTAGTCCTGTCTTGGTTAGGGTGCAAACATTCTCCTAGTGTTGTCAATGATTATTGTGCTCCAACAGAATAATTATTCAATTAGTTCGTTTACTTATATCCTTATCAGCCTCTTTACTGTAATTTCTGGAAGAGGACTCCCTCTAGTGTCACTGTTTGAGCTAACAAGTCTTTTTCATTATCATCATGATCATCCAGGAATATTATTTCAAGGTGACTCAATACCCAAAGCCATCTCCTAAAATCTCCACAGAACAACTGGAGCAACAAGGCCATTGTTTATTACCCTACCACATATGTTGCTGCCATTTAACATGTATGGGATTTGTGCATTATGGAAATATGGTCTACAATGAGAAATATTGTGTGTCACGAGATTGTCAATTGGATATATTCTACCCTCAAATACAGCTCCATTTAAATGTACAATACTGCTTCCCATAAACATCCTTTGTGTAACTCCAGAAGAGACTTACTGGTAATATTGGATCACTGGTTTCCATTTCAGCTTTCTTTAAATGCATTCTCTGTGCATTTACATTTGATGTACTCAAAGGGACAAATCAAGCTCTAAAATTCTTGGCAGAAGGCAGCAACCTGCTTTCCATCATATCCAGGCAGCTGTTGCAGCAATGCATCACCATGACTTATGCCCACACAGAATGCTAAAACTCTGCTGTTCAGCATCTCTACCCAATAAGATTCATTGGTAGTATTTCTCTCAGGTCAATTGAGAAGTAACCAGAATGGTAAATACAGCCTGTAAACAATGAGCTGAATGAGAGCTGTAGTTAGCTGCAGTAAGTTGATTCATGAGAGGATGCTGCATCACTTCTTTTCTCAAATTATCCAGGTGGAGTCCAACTCCCTTTCTTTAGAAAAAAACGGATCCTGAAGTTTCTCCTAGCATCCTCTATTAGTCAGCACCGGACCTGAGAGACATCACTAAAAGTATTATTCTCCTGCTCTTATTGCATTGTTCCCTGGGATCATGTCCTACCGCTGTTTGCTCTGATGCTCCCCAGTTTCCATTTATTACCTGTTTACACCCCACACCCATCCTTTTCCCCGTGGTTCAGTTTTCCAGCTCATATATACTGTTTAACCACAGCCCTGGCAATAACAGTATACTGCCTAACACTTCTCCTTGGCTCATTCCCTGGAATAACTTGTCAATCCATAAAATCTCCTCCATTCAACAGTATCTAGAACTAGTTATATGCCCCCAATCAATTTTAAGAATCTGTGACAGTAATAAGAGGCTGTGTTACATGCCTGCTCTTAACACTTTCCTTTTCACAGTTTAAGGGAAATAAGATGGGATGAAGGGATAATGAGTCAAATATTCCAATGAGAGAATATTGCAATAAGAGCACATAGAAGTGCCAAATTTCAGCCTAATTCAGCTTTGACCAGGATCAAACGTTATCAACATAATGGTTCAATTTTCATTTTAATTTCATTCAAAGCTTATGAAAGTTCTTTTCTCAAATAAATTTTTATTGATTATGGAATAAACATGCAGTAAGGCTAGGATAAAACATTGAACTCTAATTATTTCTCCTAACATTCTATAGCAGACATAAGTATTCTATGAGATTTTTGGAGGAACTTTCTTATAAAAAGAAGTTCCACAGTAGATCTTGAGAAAAAAGAGCAAAACTATGATTCTGGGAGTTGAGACACATAAGTCCTTGCCTCATCTTTGCACTAAAGTCCTGGGAAGCTCTGGACAAATTGCTTGCTGTCTCTGTGTTTGTTTCTCCATCTGGTAATTAGGTTGGACTAGGATTTTTTCTTGTATTATTTGTGATATTTTAGGAAGACCCTCACCCTTGTTGGCTTTCTGTAGCTTACGGAATCAAGTCCCCACTCTTTAGCAAGGCACACAAAGAACTCACTATCTGCCCCCAAAGAGTGCTCCATTTGACTCCAGCACATTTTTCCTGAAAAGGGACAGATTTTCACCTTTATAGGCCATGTAGTCTCCATCCTAACTACTTGTCTGCCATTTTGGTACAAAAGCAGCCATAGACAATATGTAAATAAATGAATAGGGCCATGTTGATCAATCTTTACTTATGGACACTGAAATGTGAATTTCATCTAATTTTCATGTCACAAAATATTATTCTTCTGTCAATTTTTAAAACCATCTTATATAGCTCGTGGGCCATACAAAAATAGGCAGAAGTCTACCAGCCCCTAATGAACACTGCTTGCATCCCACTGAATATCTCACCACCTCCCAAATAATTAAAGTATTTTCAAGGTTCAGTGCTGTTGCACATAATAATCCCTTTGCCTAGAACATTTTTTCTTCCACACCCTTGTTCTCTGCTGGTGAGTTCTTACAGGCCCATCAAAGCTGGCTCACATATTGGACTCCTCCCCAAATATTCTCCTACAATTAACCACTTAGCTCACACTTGACTCTTTCTCTCACATCTCACATCCAACCCACGAGCAAATGTTTCTGGTATTCTCTTCAAAAACATGTCCCACATCCTACCCTTCTCTTCATGATCGTCTGTGACGCCATTTTCTTTCATCTGGTCTATCTGAACCCCTCTCCCATAGGGGGCAGAAGAGAACATGGAAGCCAGAGTGGTTTTCAACACAGAAGCAGAGTGATTTTAAAAGTGTAAGTCAGGTTATATTATTCTTCTGCTCAAAACCTTCCAATGGCCTCCCATTTCACTCAAAGTAAAAGAAGTGTTCTCGCACAGTCTAAAATCCCTACATGACGTAAAACTCCCCACTTACTATCTCTCTGATCTTATCTCCTACTACCCTCCCCTCCACTCACCCCACTCCTGCCACAAGTTTGCCTGGTGATTTCTGGAACATGCTGCACAAGTTCCTGCCTCAGGACATTTTTACTTGCTGTTCCTCATGTCTGAAATGCTCTTCCTACAGATAGTTGCAAGGATCACTCACCTGCTTCACATCTTTGCTAAAATGGAAAATTCTCAGAGGCCATTTCTAAACATTCTACTTAAAATTTCAAACTCCACCATCCCAAAAGCTTCATATCCTCTTTCCTGGTTCATTTTCTCCACCACACTTACACCATTTGACATAGGATATAGTTTACTTTTTGGTTTATCATCTGTCTCTCTCCACCAGAATGCAAGCTTCACAAGGGCAGGAAATTGTGCCTGTTTGTTCACTGCAGAACCGCCAATGCCTTGCACAGCACCTGGAACTTGGTAAATTTGTTGATCACTTACTATGTGCCAGATTCTACTACAGAATCCTCAATGTCAAATCCTTATTTAACACCTCCACGCTTGGAATGTTCCTTCAAAATTCTTCATTACAAGACATCCATTAAAATCAAGGAAAACCATATTCAAATCTGGCACAACCCTATCAAAAACAGAACTGTACTCCAGTACAAAATTTGCCATGAATATAAGTACTAAATTTATAGGTTCTTCTAAAGAGGTTTTTGGATACCAGAGACATAAAAAAATGTTGCTTTTAAGTATTTAAATCAAAATGAAATATATGATGCATTTTAATGACCTTAAAGGGATGAAAGTATTCATTTAGGTCACAAACTATTACTTTCTTTGCATACTCTCTCTGCTGTCATCTAAAATCTCAACTCAGATTTTTGCTGTATGAAACCAGTCTTACGAAACAGTTGCCCATATCCAAAGTCCTTAATCAAAATACCCACTTATTTACTATCTCTTGAGGATGCTTTTAAAAAGCTCAATTAGCAAGAAAGCCACTTGTCTACTAGCAGTGCACATATAGCCATTGACCGTGAATAAAGAGCTATAAGCAAACGACTAAACGTGCAGTACATAAGCAAGTTAGTGCTTTTATGTAGCAGAGTTCTTGCCACATACTGTAAAATTCGTTTGGTCAAGTCGTTTGGTTCCATTAGGTGTGCACTTCTTGCTATGGTAGAACTCATTTATTGAGCATCATTTCAATCACCTTAAGTTTAACTTATCTCCAACTTTCCCCATCTAATCCATTTGACCCAAAATCTAAAAAAGTAAAGATAAAATAACACTATAACAAAGCAATTCATGGCAGAAATTCACCAAATGCAAGCATTTACTTAGTAAATTTATACCTAATCAAATACTTTATAAGTAACAGAAATTAAATGTTTAGTAAAGATCAAAAGATATAAAATCAATAAGAAATCTTAACTCAAAAATTGCCACATGAGATTTAATTTGTACATATATCTTTTCCAGAACTTACTAGTATTGAGCACTTTGAATTGCTTTAAACAGTACAAACCCTCTTATTTATGGTAGGGCCAAGGCCAGAACTAACAAAATGTGAAGTTACCAAAGTCACTGGGGATATCTCATCCTCACTGTTTATTTGTGCCAATTTCCATTTATAATGACAATTCTCCATGCCTACAACTTAAAGCAAAATTTAAGAACCCTATCCATCACTCTTAGAGTGAGATAAATTATTATCTTTAATGGGCTTAGAAGAGTGTCTGGAACACATTAAACATTCAGTAAATGTTGTTTTGGCGATGAGAGCAGTAATGTCACCAACTGGAAAATGCACACCTCCTATGGACTGACATTCCAGGGGTGGTTCTCAAAGCTACAGGACAAATCCACATCTTCCTAGAATATCAGTTTTACCTGAATGGAAATAAAGCAAATAACTTAAAAATTATTAAAACATAAATAGGGATACACTGTGCAGTTGAGGACAGCATTCAGTTGAACATTTTCAATAAGCTGGACTGTAAAGAAACTTTCTCAGTCATGGAGGAGAGTGCTGGGTTACTTTCACAGGCCCGGCTCAAGCTCTTCTTCTTGGGGATATTTTGGTGGAAAAAAATCTTTGACAAGCACCACTTTATGAAACAAGCTCTTTGCACGTGTAGATAGACAGGACATGTCTGCCCCGACTTCCCAAGTGTATGAAGAGTGAACAATTGTCACCTTGCTCTGTTTAACTTTTCATGGACCAACATCTTTTCTTGCTGCCCTCCTCACTAGGAAAGCTCTATATCCTGGGCATGTGGAAGCAAACCTGAGCTAATCCTCATATCTACAATTGCCCCTCTTTTATTTTGAGCATTGCAGAACCAAGACTGAATAATACCTACCTGCAAATTCCTAAAATGCAGCTGCTTTTTAATACTTGATTAATAAATTACTAGTTAGGAAATACTAAGTACCATATATTTGCATCTTGATGAGGATATTGGAGAGGAGGAAATCAAAATAATGATTTCTCGTGTTCTTAAGGAGTCCTATAGAATTTAGTGTTTATATCTTGATTGCAAAGCCTATTCGCAATTCACAAGATGTTCTCAGCTCTGCCTCCCATTTAAATCTGATTAATCCTGAAGACCCTGTTCCAACAGTGGGTGGTTGCTGTGATTTATTCTTGGAAATTGCTAATGAAAAAGGAAATTTTGACTTTAAAATATCTGTATCCTAGGAAAATAAAATATAACTTTTATGGAGGTCAAATATTTGAGAATTGTAAAGCTGATATGTTTACAGCTTTCTACACTGAGTTGAAAAGTTTCTGAATATACACCTCTCAGAGGACACTTCAAAAATAAGTGCATCTAATTAATACCTAAACCCAAAAATATGTACTAGGGAAAAGTAATTTTTCAAATTAACTTATAAACACATAGTATATATACCTAATTGTTTATATTTATATAATTATAATTATAATTTTTACATTTTTATAATTATATAATTAATTTTAATTATTATATTTATACATTATATAGTTATAATTATTATAATCTATGTATGCATACATATGCATTTGTGTATATATACATGTGCACATAAAAAGTTGTAAAATTTTACCCCCCAAAAATGTAGATTAATGTAATATCTTTCCACCAGATGAAACTAGTAAATAAGCTGAAGCAAGAAAGAGAATTCCTTTTATTTGCTATTCTTTTTTTTTAATATGATAAAATACATTTATTAGCATTGAGAAAACAAGATTGATAAAAAGTGGTGATTCCAATGTTCTCCCTTTTGGAATTGTTAAAGCATTTTGTAATTTATTTGCACATCATCCCTGTGAAATAGGCATACACAGATTATATTGTAGTTAGTTATTCAAACAAAAATACGAAAAAATTACTTACTTTGACTTTAAAGGAAGTAAACCCATTTTATCGAAAAAAAATCACCCTAACTATAGAAAGCAGAGTATCCTAAAAATTAAATTAGGATTAAATATCCTTAAACATTTTCATGAAAACAGAAGGAAAATAAAATAGGATATGAATAATCTTCCAGGTCCTTCACCATTCGTCTGTGATTTTACAGATTGTAAGAGTTTGAAGTAAGTCAAGTAGAGAAATAATGCCTAAGTTTTTCTGTAAATGTATCCGTGAAGGCATAAATATGAGATCTACTACTCACATTACAAAATGAAACCTCTCTCAACTCATAATCTGGAAAAATGTCCATCCATATGAGTCTTCTTGTATTCCCTGTACTACATGGACTAGCCCAGTGTTGAATCTGCCAGCAGCCATCCTGTGGGATGCTGATGTAAGAGCGTTGCTGGGGACAGTTTCCTTGCCCACACCTACAGCCTGTCGCCTGTGCCTCTCATTTCTACTTGCCTGCAGGGAATGCCTGGCAACCTCAAACCCCTCAGAACTCAGGACAGCTCGGCAAAAAGTAAGTCTAGCATTGTAAAAAATGTTTGATTTTTTCCATAAGTCCTACTTTTTCTGTCTTCAGGTATGATAAGATGGAGTTGGGCAATGCAGGATCTAGCATCAAACTTGTCTTAAATATGCTGATCATTTTATGCAGGCCAAAAATTCAAGGAGTGAGACAGCAATTCCCTTTCTTTAATTTCTATGAAAACATGACTGGGGTTTTGGAGTTTTCCTACCTGTTGTGGATACTTTCAACACCTGCTGGTAAGTACCATTCAGACTGCACACGTTTTTGTGTTATCGAACTTAGCGTATTTTTCAATGTAGAAATATGGTGAGAAAGTATGATTTTGTTTTCACTTACTTTTTCTTTAACATTCTTCTATTCCATCAGTAAATCTTAAAAAGTGACATCCTGCTTCTTTCCCAGCAACCACTGATATTGTTCAAATTCATAGGATAATTTTACTTTCCAACTTTCCACCTTTTTCCTCAGCTCATATGGGTTTGTTGTTTTTTGTTTTTTGGTTTTTTTTTTTGCTGTATTGAGATATAATTGACATATAACATTGTGTAAGTTTAAGGTGTATAATGTTTTGATTTGATACACTTGCGTGATACAAAATGATTCCCACCATAGTGTTAGCTAAACCTTCATCACGTCACATAATTACCATCTCCTTTTTGTGGCAAAAATATTTAAGATCTACTCTCTTAGCAACTTTCAAGTGTATAACACAGCATTATTAACTATAATCACCATGCCGTACATTAGATCCCCAGAATTTATTCATCTTATAACTAGAAGTTTGTACCCTTTGACCAACATAACCCCATTTCCCCAATCTCTCCCACCCACCAGTAACTACCACTCTACTCTCCGTTTCTGAGTTTGGCTTTTTTAGATTTCACATATAAGTATTATCATACAATATTTGTGTTTCTCTTTCTGACTTTTTTCACTTAACCTGATGCCCTCAGGTTCATCCATGTTGTCACAAAGGCAGAATTTCCTTCTTTCTCATGGCTGAATAATATTCCATTTTATATATATATATATATATATATGCACCACATTTTCTTTATCATATCATCCAGTGACAGACACTTAGGTTATTTTCATATCCCGGCTATTGTGAATAACACTGTAGTGAACATAGCGGTGCAAATATCTCTTTGAGATCCTGTTTTCATTTCTTTGGATATACACCCAAGAATTTTTGCAATTGCTGGATCATATAGTAGTTCTAGTTTTAATTCTTTGAGGAACTTCCTTACTGTTTTCCACAGTGGCTACACCAATTTACATTCCAATCCAACAGTGCACGATTGTTCCCTTTTCTCCACATCCTGGCCAACAGTTATCTTTTGTATTTTGGTAATAGCCATTCTAACAGATGTAAGGTGATATCTCTGAGATTTTTATTTGCATTTCCGTAATGATTAGTGATGTTGAATACCTTTTCATGTACCTATTGATCATCTGTATGTCTACTTTGGAAAAATGTCTATTCAGTTTTTCTGCCCATTTTCTAATCAAATTGTTTGGGGTTTTTTGCTGTTGAGTTGTATGAGTTCTTTATGTAGTTTGGCAATTAATCCCGTACAAGATGTATGATTTGTAAAAATTTTCTCCCATTCTGCATGTTGCCTTTTCATTTTCCTTTTTTTTTTTTTTTTTTTTTTTTGCTGTGCAGCTTTTGAGTTCAATATAGACCCACTTATAAATTTGCACTTTTGTTGCCTGTGCTTTTGGCCTCATATCCAAAAACATCATTGCCATGACCAACTGCAAGAATCTTTTTTCCTGTTTTTTTTGTCTGTGAATTTTATGGTTTCAAGTCTTATCTTTAAGTGCTTAATCCATTTCAACTTAATTTTTTTGAGTGGTGTAAGAGAGTCTAATTTCATTCTTCTGCTGTGATTATCCAGTTTTCCCAACACTATTTATCAAATAAACTATCTTTTCCCCATCAAGCATTCTTGGCTACTTTGTCAAATATTAGTTGACCATATATGCAAGGGTTTATTTCTTGGCTCTTGATTCTGTTTCATTAGTGTATGTGTCTACTTTTATGCCAGTATTATACAGTTTTGATTACTATAGCTTTGTAGTGTACTTTAAAATCAGCAAAGCCTCCAGCTTTGTTATTCTTTCTCAGAATTGCTCTGACTATTCATGGTCTTTTGTGGTTAAATATAAATTTTAGTGTGATTTTCTGTATTTCTGTGAAAAATGCCATTGGAATTTTGATAGGGATTGCACTGAATCTATAAATGGCTTTCAGTAGTACAGACATTTTAACAATATTATTTCTTCAGATCCATGAACACAAGACATCTTTCCACTTGTGTCTTCATTTTCTTTCATCAAAGTCTTGTAGTTTTCAGTGTACCAATCTTTTACCTCCTTGGTTAAATTTATTCCTAAGTATTTTATTGATTTTGAGGCTACTGTGAATGGGATTGTTTTCTTTACTTCTTTTCCAGACATTTCATTGTTAGTGTATAACTAATTGATTTCTGTAAGTTGATTTTGTATCCTTCAACTTTATTGAATTCATTGATTAGTTCTTACAGTATTTTAGTGCAGTCTTCAGGATATCTATCATGTAAGATCATATCATCTGCAAACAAAGACAATTTTACTTTTTCCTTTCCTATTTGGAGGCTTTTTATTTCTTTTTCTTGCCTGATTGCTCTAGCTATAACTTCTAGTACCATGTTAAATAAGAATGGTCATAGTGGGCATCCTTGTCTTGTTCCTGGTCTTAGAGGTATGGTGGTAGCTGTGGGCTTGTCATTTTTTTGTATGTTCATTGTATTGAAGTACATTATTTCTGTACCCAGTTTATTGAGTGCTTTTATCAGGAAAAGATATTGTATTTTGCCAAATACTTTTTCTGCATCTATTGAAATGAGCATGCAATTTTTATCATTTATTCTATTAATGTGGTGTATTACATTTATTGATTTGCACATGTTGAACCATCCTTGCATCCTAGCAATAAATCCCCCTCGATCATTGTATATGATCCTTTTAATGTGCTGTTAAATACAGTTTGCTAATATTTTGTTGGGACTTTTTGCATCTATATGCATCAGGGACATTGGTCTGTAGTTTTCTTTTCTTGTAGTTCCTTGCCTGGCTTTGGTATTAGGGTAATTAATGCTACCCTCATAAAATGAGTTTGGGAGTGTTCCCTCCTCTTTAATTTTTTTAAGAGTTTGAAAAGAATTGACATTAATTCTTCTTTAAGTATTTAGTAGAATTAATTAGAGAAACCATCTGGTCCTGTACTTCACTTTGTTGGGAAGGTTTTGGTTACTGATCCAATCCCCTTACTCATTATTGGTCTGTTCACATGTTCTATTTCTTCATGATTTAGACTTGGTTGGCTATATGTTTCTAGTAACTTAGCCATTTCTTCTACATTATTCAATTTGTTAAGATATATATATTTTTTTAAATATATATATTTGACGACTTGGTTTTTGTCATATGTAGTCATGAATAGATAGCATCTCTGTGTAGTGTATGTGACAAGGAGAGAAAACTCTAACAGCAGGCAACAGGATTTGTTTTACAGAGAACACAATAATTTTTGGAAAAAGTAACCTGATTAGCACTTGAAATAATGGTAAAACCCAAAAGATGGATGTTGGTTTATACTGAAGTTTCAGAGAATAGGGCAATATCACTGTGCATGACCCAGGAGAGTAATATTCTAGAGGAGACGGGAAGTCACAGAACAGATGAGAAGGAATGAAGGATGAAAAGAAAGAACCTGAGGAAGATGAGAGATAGGGGGAATGACCCAACGTAACTTAAGTGATGAATTGGCCAGGAAGAAATAATTCAGAGAAGAATTTCTAAAATGAGATTTTAAGATGTTTGCAGCATTGCCCAAAAGGATCCTTCTGAGTGATGTACAACTTATCCCAAAAATGTGATATAACATAAATGCTCTATGTGGACAAAGTTATTATATAAAAACAGTGAAAGGGTTGTTTTTTTGTAAAGTAAACTCTGGGGAATACAACATAGAATAGTCATGTGTAAAGAAGAAGGCCCTAGACACAAAGATGATAATAAGAACAATAAGACAATAAGAAGCCTCCAGGCATTCAGAGAGATCTTACTGAAAGCTGTGGAAACATTGCATGGGTTGGAGTTTTAAATCATTTCTCCAGCTCCAACATCTGAGTTGTACGTACTTCTGGATTGCCTGATTTTTTTATTATTATGAAATGTATTACTACTATTTGAAGAGAAGGGAAGGAGGAGAAATAAGTAAAGAAAAGAAGACAAGGATAGCTAGTATCCTATAATGAAATGGAACTAAGAAGAAAACTAGCTGAATAATGTCCAATAATTTATTCATCTTCCTTCTACTGGTTTCTCCTTTAATGTCCCCATTTAAGTTAATAATGTTGCTGCTTAACCAATCACTTCACTTTGAACTTTACCATTATTTTTCATTCATCAACTTTACATTCTTCTTCACTTCAATCAGGTGCAATGTCTGATGTATCAACCTTGATTGAAAATAAAATCCTCTTTCATCTGAAAAAGGCATCCTCTTCACCTCAGAGTTTCAGCTATAAGTACATGTTTTGCAGAATAAGAAACGAGGTGTTCACCTAACCAGCCAGATCAGGTGTACTCAACCTTGGGAATGAAATTGTGACAGATAATATAGGCTGTTCAACCTCATGTTCAAATCCAGTACCGTATCTCTTACATGCAGTTCTTCCTCTCCATTCTGACTGTCCCTGTCCTCATTCAAGTGACATTACATCTTAGCTGGATGACGGCAGATCCCTGTTAACTATTCTGGCATCTTGTCTGTCCCATTCCACTCCATTCCATGTGAAGATTCTAGATGAACATTTGTTTCAGTCATGGTTCTAGATTGTATGCCACTGAAAGTGACATGTAACTTAAGCAGAAAAAGAACGGTACACAAAATATCAGGAAGTCCTAAAATCCGCTGGAAGGCTATAGCACCAAGATCGTGAAATTGAGAAGAATCAAAGAAGGCCAGAAAGTGGGGAATACAGTCAAGGTCATGTTACAAGGAGAGTCAGGGGAGAACACAGCCACTGGTGCCACTGCCACTGGATACTCTCCACCACCCCAGCTGGATATGCTGTTAACATAATAGGTTGCTGTATGTCACTGCATCATTGTGTTAATCCCTAAGTTAAATATTTGCATAGGACTCTCTAATTGGCTGAGTCAAGGCCCTGTGTCTCCAGCTTCAAGTGGGTAGAAGAAGTGTCTTCCCCCTTTTGGTTTTCATAGTGGAAGACAGACCTCATCCCCCAACTAATACCTCATAATAGGAAATTCTCTCCAAAATAGGAATGGTGATTGGATTCTGGATAGCCTAAAAGAAATGTTAACTATAATCTCCCTTAAAGGAAACCCTTACCTTCAAATCCACATTCCCAAGTACAGCATCAAGGCAAAAACCACTCCATCCCCCAAACTCCCTTTCCAACCTTTTCTTCTCTGCTTTCTTTTAATTGATTCTTCACTGACCATCCCCAAGTCCCCCTGCATCTTTCAGATAGTTCTTTCTGCTGATAATTACTCTTCCTTATTTCTACCTGTACAAAAGTCACACCACCTTCAGGACTTCCTCTCAAATTGTATACCTTGCAACCTCTACCAAAATGTTTCTTGTTTCCAGAAAATCTCTCTCCTTGAGAAGGTCCCAATTTATAACACTTATATTCTTCGCAATTTATATTTTAATTACTGTGTGCATTCTATCTCTCCCTCTAGATTGCAATCTCTTTAAGAACAGAGTATGATTTATTCTTGACATTTTTATAAATATCTTTAAGTGCAAATGCATGCTGAACTGATTGTACAAATATAGCACTCAAAAGCAGATCTAAACCTAATAATTCACAAGCAGAAACTGGTTACAGAACTGCTATGGAACCAAAAGGCAAATATAATATAATAAAGAAATGGTCTCTACTTCAAGAAAGCCTTATCTAAACATAAAAATCTTAATCTAAGAAATTATCTCACTTTATACATTTACCTAAAAAAAGTATTTATTTTTTAAAAGATTCACAACAACCTTAAAAATGTAAACTTGCTAGGAATATTAAAATATCACTTGATTTGCAAAGATGTTATTTTAAATATCTGTTGTATAAAGAAAGGTGCACATATACAAATGGATGAAAATCCTTTCATCAAACTCCTACTCTTCCAGAAATATCCTCTCTGGCTCTGTGATCTACAAATAAGCAGAGAGAAAAAAAAAGAGCTGGTTTAGTGGAAAGCTACAAATGGTGATTGAAGGGTTTGGAAAAAGATCTATTAAAGGAGGT
The DNA here is from genome assembly GCF_021613505.1 of Equus quagga. Lineage (NCBI taxonomy): Eukaryota > Metazoa > Chordata > Mammalia > Perissodactyla > Equidae > Equus > Equus quagga. The sequence continues at coordinate 58,888,833 of NC_060274.1, forward strand.
CAAGAGAATGGACATTATTCAGCATGAAGATTAAAGGTTGATTTGAGGCAATTTAATAGCAATCTATAAATACATGAAGGGCCCTCACACAAGGAATAATCACCAGCTTCTCTCCAACTTCAATTTGGACCAGAACAAGAGAAAAATTATGTTAGATAAAAGGAAGAATTCTTGAGAGTAGGAATTATTTAATGCTAAAATGGATAGCTAAGGAGAGTTGTGGATTCTCATTCCCTGTGAGAGGGCCTTAAAACGTGGCTCAAAACACACAACCTGCCAAGAAGTAAAGAAATGCACTAGATAATCTTTCAATGTCTAGAGACAGGAGTTTTAAATTCATTTCTCTCAGAAAATTTTACTGTTTTTGGATTCCCTGTTTCGCCTATGAAAAACTGTGTAGAAAGAATAATTTTAGGATTTGGTTGTATTCCAATTTTCTCCCACATCCCTCTTAAAGTTCTGCCATTTTGATGATTACTTTCTGGCATCTATCTGAGTGTTAAACATAGGGAGAAGGTGAATAAGAACATATGCGATATACATTTTGAAATATCGTTAGCTTCTTTTATGTTATAGTTAGCTTCTTGATAACTATAATATATTTCAGTATGTATATTGCATATGTTCATGCTCACCTCTCGCATATGTTCTTACTCACTCTTTTCATACCCAAGAGGGGTCTAGCAAACACGACTCCTCTACCTCCATAGCTCTACCTTCTCCCACGCCCCAAAGCTGGTTTATATTTGGTTAAAAGAATCCCTCTGTCTCTGTTTTTACCTCCCACAAGTTCGTCTATAACATTGATATGGATCAAGAAAATTGATAAAGGGAGAGATGAAAATAGTGTGGAGATAGTCATGACACAACTAACCTCAAGATTAACCACGTTATATCTTATATTAAAAATTCTATTTGTTTTCATCTATCTCCAAATTAGCAGAGGAAAATAACCAAATGTGTTGAAAGTCTCAGAATTTAAAGAAAACTCAATTTTTTTCTAAAAAATGTCTATTCACTAACAATGCATTCAATCACAGGAAGTTACAGAGTTGTTACAATAATTTTACTGGTGTATTAGTCAGAGTTTTCCAGAAAAACAGAACCAATAGGATACACTCAGAGAGAATGATTTTAAGGAATTTGCTCACAAGATTGTGTGGGCTGGCAAATCTGTATAGCAGGTCAGCTGGCTGTAACTGAGGCAAGAGTTGATGTTGCAATCTGAAGTCCCAAATCTGTAGGGCAGGCTGGCTATCTGGCAATTCAGGCAATATTTCTCTGTTACCGTCTTGAGGCACAATTCCTTGTTTTTCAGGAAATCTCAGTTATTAGTCTTAGGGATCTCAACTGATTAGATGAGGCCCACCCATATTATCAAAAGTAATCTCCTTTATTTAAAGTCAACTGATTGTAGGTGCTAATTATATCTACAAAATACCTTCAGAGCAGCATCTAGACTACTATTTGACAAAACAACTGAGCAGCATAGCCTAGCGAAGTTGACACACAAAATTTAACCATCACTACTGGGTTTCTTGTTTTAAAACTTAGTAAGTGGGGGTTTTACTGATTTCTTTGACCTGAAGTCTCTGAATGTCTTCAATAAAGTCACCCTTGATAATAGGTGTAGGCAATTTATAAATAATTCGATTTATATTCATTCATTTAGCCAGAAAATATTTATCGAGCACTCCTATGGCCTGGCACTGTTCTAAGCAGTAGGGATACACAAATGGAGAAGATAGACAAGGGCTTTGCCATTATGGATCTTACATTCACCTTGTTTAGAGCACTTATTACCACTCAACATTACCTTTTATATCTACTAGCTTATTTGTTAGTTTCTCCCCACAATAATATCACTTTCAGTAAGCTGGCAAGATTTTCTGGGTTTTTTTATTGCTTTATTCCCAATACATACAGGTCCATAATAATAACCAAGTCACATGCCAAATGAGTTAAAGAATAGTCCAGTACAGTCTTTCCATCTTGCAGATGATAAAACAAAGACCCAAAGAAGATTCATACAATTTTAGTTATTTAACGAGGAATAGATCACAAATATCCAGGTTCAAATATCTTCTAATGAACACATATAAAAGGCGTATACAACAAACATTTATGAAAACTGGGTCAACTTATAAAAATAATGGTCCCAAGAAAAAGCAATTACCCTCATGAATTAGTCCAAGAGTATCATCTTTCTCCCTCCATAAAATTAATGTCAGTTTGACTACCTTCTTCAATCTTGAATTTAAAAAAAAAGCCTTGATATTTTAAATAAAGGTATAACTAGAGCTCCACTAACAACTGCAAAAGAATTAGCATGAAGAGTTTCAGAATCGTGATATAAATAAATTATTCCATCAGCCCACACTACCTAACTGTGATACACATAGTTTAGTACTTAAACTAAGCTGCAATACCGTGACAGTCTATCTCAATATTCCTCCAAAAACAATCCTGCTTTCCTGTTGGAAATTCATTTCATGAGGTTGAAGTGGAAAGAGTCTCCAAACTTCTATATTCCCTTCTGCATGCTGGGTGCAGGGAGGGGGCCACACCCAGAATAATACATTCAAAGTACCCCATTTCCCAGAAATCGGTTCAAAGCAGGTACATGGCCTGAAGAGGGCCAATCAGAGGCCATCTATGAGATTCCTCAGAGGGTCGTGAAGTACAAGAACCCAAAATCTTGAGGCTGCTGGCAATGATCATTTCAATCATATGGAGAGAGCTGGGCTATAAATAAAGTTAATTTAGTAGATAGAAAAACTGAAAAATGGGAGAATAAAAAGCCTAATAATATAACATGAGGGCCTAGATCCAATTGTGCCTGAATTTCAGATTTTCAATTACATGGGCCAGTAAATATATTTTTTTTATTTAAGAACAGATAACAAGAGAAGCTGTGACAAATATAGTCCTACAAGTATAAGCTCTATGAATGTCAAGATTTTCATTTATTTTGGTTCATTGCAATATTGTCAGCAACCACAATGGTACCTTAACATCTAGAAGGCATTCAATAAACACTTGATATAATAGATCCAGTGTTCATGGTGTCTATGTCACCATGGTTAAAACCTGCAAAGTCAAGCCAAGATCTCTGTCACTGATGTAAATCACAAAGCCCAAAAGAGCTACCATGCACTGTAATATGTTATCTCATTAATCTTAATAGCATGAGAGATTTGAGCTCATTTAATTAAAATGAGCACATTATCCTCATTTTACAAATGAGAACATTGAACTCAGAGAGGTTAATTAATTTGCCCAAGGTCATACAGTAAATGATGGAGCTGGAATTGAAGCCCAGGTGTTCTGACTCTAGTGTCTACATGTGTTTCTATAATTACGATATTAGACTATTTTATTTTAAGAGTATTTTTATCAATGCCACTAGTCTTTTGACATAACAGGGCAACTTTAACACAACTTTTATTTTTTAATAAAAATTTCAAAGAACTAAAGGTCAAACAGCTTGTATCAAATCAGGCAGCAAGGATAAGAAGGCTGTAAACAGATTACAAGATTCACCACTTGCTATTTAACCCTGTCTTAATCAATTCAGGCTGCTATAACGCAATACCATAGACTGGAGCACTTGAACAACAACCGTTTATTTCTCACAGTCCTGGAGGCTGGAAAGTCCAAGATCAACGTGTTGGAAGATTCAGTGCCTGGTGAGAGCCTGATACCAAGTCTGCTGATAGCCACCTTCTTGATATGTCCGCACATGGTGGAAAGAGAGAGAGAAAGAGAAGACTCTGGTGTCTCATCTTATAAGGCACTAACTCTATTTATGAGAACTGCATCCTCATGACCTAATGACCTCCCAAAACTCCCAACATCTAATACCATCACACTGGAGGTTAGCATTTCAATCTATGAATTTTGAGGCGAGACAAATATTTAGCTAACAAGTGCTCTGCATTATATACATGTCAAACCATCTTCCAAGCACTAAAACAAAAGAATATATTGAAAGCTAAATTGTGTATAAAGAATATTCTTGGCCACTAATGGAAGTTTAGATTTAGGGCATCACTTAAAAGTAGTAAAAACTTAGTTAATAATTAGTACATAGCCCTTTCCACAGGACTACATCCAAATATATAGATGTTTAAATTTTGATATTTGTGATATTGGTGATTTTGAATATGATTGTGTACAATTTGCTACATTCACATCATATAAATATTTTTGTCTCTCCCTATTGAAGTTGATGGCAAGAGTTTTGGTTCTATAAGATATATGATAGCCTCTTAGTATCAAATTTTCCCAATTCTCCTCCTGAAAATTTTATGGAGCAACAGGAACAATGGGAGGGGAGATATTACATTTTTAGCAAAAGTAGGCGATAGAGAAAATCTAAAATTTACTAGGCATCTGTAAACATGCTAACGACTCCTCAAAATAGCAGAATTAGCTGGGGGACCTGAGGGAGAAGAATCAGAAAATATAGGGGTAGAGAAGGAAGTACAGGGTTAGTACATTTAGAGAGACAGATGGAAAATTAGGGTTGTGGTAGGTGGCTGAAGATCCAAAAAATCAGCAGCAAGTATTTACCCCTAGATAGACAGAATGGGAAATGCTGTGAGTAGGTCAAACAAAAAGCAAACTAGGAAACACAGAATATCAATAAAGTCCAGATTCCAGGTAAGTAACCCTTAAGACAGAACCTACCAGGACAGCACCAGAGGAAGAGGCAAAGGGTATTCAGGGTAAAATTGGAAGTGCTAGGTCTTGGGCCAGAAAGATTTCAGAAATTTCCCATAAAAGCTTCCAGAAGGAGAGAGCGTTACACTAAAAGGAAACTTCTAGAACAGCCTCTTGAATAAATAGGACAGAATTGCTGAAGTAGTGAGAGCAATGAAGAGACAGAAAACCTTGATGGGTGCTGCCAAACAACTTGTAAAGTGAGTCTTTCACCTTGTAAGACAAAGGCCGTGAGGAAATGTGGGAAACACAAAACTGAAGGCAGGGACCTTGTTAAGTCATACTAGGCTCTGAGGGCCAGAGAAGTGGATGCCTGGAAGGAGGGGCTCTATTGTCAATACCGACTCTAGCTACAGAAGAGGGAAGCCTTGAATTATGAAACCTGGAAAGCTCTTTTCCATTCAAATCCATCCTAAAATAATCTCTGATTGGTTCAGGAATATCCACCTGATTCAAAATGCATAACATAAAATAAATTCAGTCTGGTTCCATACAAGCAAAAGATGAAAATGAGTAACTAAATTTTTCAACAACTGATGAAAACTCACTGAAAAATTTTGTTTTGAAGTGGATGAAAATTTTAACATAACATTCCCAAATAAACTTTAAAAGAAACACTCTTTTACAAAGCCATAGCAGTTATGAAAGAATACAAAACAGAAATAGGGAACTGACAGAAGAAAGGATTTAGAAATTAGAAGGATATGCAGACTGCAAGGATGAAATTGAAAAAAAAGACATTTTTAGAAATGAAGACAAAGTTATGAGTCACAATAGAGAATAGACATCACAGGAAGACCAGTAATTCTCAGAGTATAAAAAAGAAAAATGTGAATAAAATGAAACAGAAATTGAAAAAGAGAAAAAAGCTTTGGAGAGAAGTAAACAGACGTAGAAGAGAGGCAAACGAAATTCAATACGTATTTGAATCCCTGAAAAAAGACCAAGATAATGAAATATTCAAAACTTTAATTAAGGAGATTATCTGTGACAGTAAAAACAAAAAAAGACATTAAATGAAGAACATATATCCTGAAATGGTACATTATGTATCTGGAAAAATGTTCAGGAAAACAACAAGATATTTCCAAGTAAAATTATGAGAAACTAAGCAGAAAGATATATTATCTGGGCATTCAGCAAACAGATCAAGACACACATAATTGACATAAAAACATAGTGGCATCAAATTTCTCACTGAAACATCAACATCAACACCAGAAAACAGAGAACACCTACAAGTTTTTCAAAACAAGAAAATGTGAGATATGCATTTTCTTTTCATCTAAGCTCCCCTTTAAGTGTATGGGTAATGGTCTTATGAACATGAAAGAATCCAGGGAATATTTCTCCAATTGCCCTCCCTGGGGAATCTATTATAGGATAATCTCTAGAGAATCAAGAAATTATTGGAGAAACTTTGCTGAAAGAAACGATGGTGCACAATAATTATATTTTCCAATAAAACTGAGACTAAAATATGAGGATTAGGGTGAAAGAATAGCATGCAACTGTTACATATGATCTGGCAATATAAAAATAGCACAAAACAGAGTGATGTCAGTAACATGGCAGAATAGAAGGTTCCAGCCTTCATTTCCCTACAGAAACACAGTTAACATCATACTCAATGATGAAAACTGAAAGCTTTTCCTCTAAGATCAGGAACAAGGCAAGAATGTCCACTTTCACCACTTCTATTCAACATAGTACTGGAAGTAGTAGCTAGAGCTATTTAACAAGAAAAAGAAATAAAAGTTATTTACTTCAGAAAGGAGAAAGTAAAATTATCTCTGTTTGCAGATGACATGATCTTATATGTGAAAACTCTAAAGACACACACAAAACAACCTGTTAGAACTGACAAATGAATTCAACCAAGTTGCAGAATACAAAATCAATGTACAAACACCAATTTCATTTATATACCCTAACAACAAGTTATCCAAAAAGGAAATCAAGAAAACAATCCTATTTCTAATATCATCATAAAAATAAAATACTTTGGAATAAACTTCACCAAGGAAGTGAAAAAATTTCACACTGAAAACTATAAAACACTGATGAAAATAATTAAAGCAGATACAATTAAATGGAAAGATAGCCCATGTTTGTGAATTGGAAGAATTATTGTTAAAATGTCCCTTCTATCCAAAGCAATCTACAGACTCAATGCAATTCTTTTCAAAATTTCAATGGCATTTTTGACAGAAATAGAAAAACAATCCTAGAGTTCATATGGAACCAATTAAGGCCCTGAATAGCCAAAGTAATTTTGATCAAGAAGAACAAAGCTTCAAGGCATCACACTTCCTGATTTCAAAATTTTTAATCAAAATAGAATGGTACCAGCATAAAGGATAGATAGGCCAATAGAACAGAATAGAGAGTTCAGAAATAAACCCATGCGTATACAGTCAACTGATCTTTGACGAGGGTGCCAAGAACATACAATGGAGAAAGCATAGTCTCTTCAATAAATGGTGTTGGGAAAACTGGATGTCCACATTCAAAGGAATAAAATTGGACCCTCATCTTACACCATACACAAAAGTCAACTCAAATAGATTAAAGATTTAAATGTAAGTCATGAAGCTATAAAGGTCCTAAAAGAAAACATAGGGAAAATCTTCTTGACATTGACTTTGGCAATTATTTCTTGGATACGATACCAAAAACATATGTCACAAAAGTGAAAACAGACAAGTGGAATTATACCAAACAAAATCTTCTGCACAGCAAAGGAAAAAATCAACAAAATGGAAAGGCAACCTACAGAATGGAAGAAAATATTTGCAAACATATGTCTTATAAAGAGTTAATATTCAAAATATATAAGGAACTCCAACAACTGAATAAGAAAAAAAAAAGAGAAAGATCTGATTAAAAAATGGACAAAACAGACATTTTTCCAAAGAACAAAAAATGGACAACAGGTATAAGAATAGGTTCTCAACATTACTAACCATCACAGAAATGAGAATCAAAACCACAATGAGATAGCAGCTCACATATGTTAGGATGGCTATTATTAAAAAGACAAGACATAATAAATGTTGGCAAGGATGTGGAAAAAAGGGAAGCCTTGTTCATTGTTGATGGGAATGTAACTTGGCACAGCCACTATGGAAAACAATATGGAGATTCCTCAAAAGTTTAAAAATAAATCAATGACATGATCCAGTAATCCTACTTCTGGGTATATATCCAAATCATTAAAATCAATATCTCAAAGAGATATCTGCACTCCCATGTTCATTGCAGCATTATTAATAGCCAAGACATGAAAGCAACCTAAATATCCATTGAGAGATGAATGGATAAAGAAAATGTGGCGTATACATACAATGGAATCCAATACAGCTCTAAAAATAAGGAAATCCTGACATTTATGACAATATGGATGAACCCAGAGGACATTATGCTAAGTTAAATAAGCTAGACTCAGAAGGATGAATATTGTGTGACAGCATTTGTATAATGAATCTAAAATAATCAAACTCAGAAACAGAGAGTGGAATGGTGGTTGTCAGGGGCTGGGGGTGGTGGAAAACTGAGAGATACAATCAAAGGGTACAAAGTCTCAGTTGTACAACATAAATAAGTCCTAGAGATCTGTACAACATAGTGCCTATAGTTAACAATACTATATTTCATACTTAAAATTTTGCTAAGAGTTTATATCTTACATTGTGTTCTTTTCAGAAAATAATAACAACAAATAAGAGTGCAGGAGGAAATTTTTAGAGACAATGGATAGGTTTACAGTACAGTTTAAACTCATCAACTTGTATACATTAATTATATATAGCTTTTTATGTGTCCAAAAATAAACAAAATTTTAAAAGCCAATGAAAAATAGGACAAAATACAACTTGAGTGAAAAGAGGGAGAAGAAGGAAACAAAATGGCTTGGAATAAAATACTATTTAAAATGACAACGTTTTAGCATACTTGAAAGTACAAATGTCAACACCAAATAGGTTCATATCAATGACTAAAATTAGATGGAAGAAGAGAGAAAAGGGAAGAGAAAGGAAAAGTTTCTAGTCTAAATTTTTCGTTCATCATAGACACAGAGTAAATGAGGGCACTACTTATATATTTAAATGTATTGATGTAAAGGTAAGCACTAGAACAAAAATACAAACCTTCCAAAATATTAAAAAATTCCATAAGCAGAAAGAAGGGGAAAAAACAGATAATGTTGTGATTGTGAAAAGCACTCTCTCTTTTTGTATATACTTACGTATTTACTAACATACATAATACATGTATGATATATGTATGATATTATAAACCTAGGATCAAATTTAACAGTCATACTAACAAATTTAAGTGTGGTTAATTCATCTAATAAATAAAAATATTGTCTTATTAGCACTCAAAGTAAAATCTGATTTTATGATGTAAATAAGAGAATCACCTAAACGAAGTGATTCAGAAAGGTTAAAATTAAGGGATTGGTAGAAGGTTGCAAAGAGACTACTATGGGCTGAACTATGTTTCTCAAAAGTTCATTTGTTGAATCCTAACCCCAGTAACAGAATGTGATTCTATTTGGAGACAGTCTTTAAAGAGATAATTAGCTTAAAATGAGGTCATTAAAGTGGGCCCTAATCTAGCAAGAGAAAATTAGAAAACAGGTACATACAGAGGGCACCCATGTGAAGTTATAGGGTGAAGGCACCATCTACAAGCCAAGGAGAGAGACCTCAGAAGAAACCAATCCTGCCACACCTTGATCTTGGACTTCTGTGTTCCAAAATAGAAAATAAATTTCTGTTGTTTAAGCCATTCAGTCTATGGGTTTTGCTATAGTAGACCTAACAAACTATTACAGAGGTCATTGTTCTGAAGTTAAAATGAAAACAAACCAGATAAACTATAATTTTTTAAAAATCTGAAAGCTGAAGATGCAAAGAGATCTAAAATAATAAATTCCAAAAAGTGATGAGCTCTTCTAATGAGAGGAGAAATTCACAGCTTCCTTACTTCCTGTTGGAGCCATGGGGTGAATAGAAATCCCTTCTAGATAGAACAAGGAAAACCCAGGCAAACTTTTATCAAACTTTTACTGGCTATGTATGACCAGTTGTGATGAATTAGAATCACTAGGAACAGCAAACACAGAGTGAGTCTGCCCCACCTGCATCCTCTTGCCACAGATCTTTGCCAAGTGCACATGATAAAATGCCAAATACTATGGGAAGAGCAGAGGAGCTGAGAGAGATATCCCCTGAGATGCACAGGGCCTTCTCCACATGCAAGGCAGCAGGCTGCAGGAGGCTGTGACTGGAATGGCAGAGCTGAGTGAAGTCCTTACCAGTACTCCAAAGGACGAGAGAGGGACAGTAGAGTAGAGAGAGAAATCCTCAGGTACAGAAAATGGAGGGTGGAAATTAAGAGAAGAGACAATTCCCCAGAGCTGGCATCCATGCAGTAAGAGAAAAAGGGAAATCTCCCACAATTCAGAAAGCTAATGATTGGACTGAATAGGAAGGTATATAGGTAGGTTAGTAAGTAGGCAGGTAGATGGATGGGTGGTAATACGGAGAGGTGAGAGAGAATGATAGATGATAGGTGATGGGATAGCTAAATACATATAGAGAGAGATGATGGATGGATGGATGGATGGATAGATAGACACTCTTTCTCTTTTTCAGACTCAATCATACTACACTCTGGTTTTAAAGAAATACGTTGTGAATAATTTCCCTTGTGAAAAACTCCTGTCATTTCTCAGAGACCAAGACATCAGCACTATCACTGCTATGAAAGCCCACTGAAATCAACAGCAAAGGTCTCCTAAGTGTGTGTGCATTGCTTTCATTTACAACTTCAGGAAAGAAAACCTGCCAGGGCATTACTAAGAATAAAGTCCATTCTTCTGTTCACTAAACCTAAACCATTTCATTAGTGTAGACCAAGACAAACACAAAATATCACAATAATGCTTTGGGGGATATACACTTCATTAAAGATAATCCACTACAATATGACAAAACATAAGGTAGCTATTCTTTCTGCAGCAACACAGATGAAGACTTTATTTTAAACCCATAGCAGATTGAATTTTTGCGTGATGTTTTCTTTAAACTGCCTTGCTTAATCTAGAAATACATTAAAACACTCATCCACCAGCTGTGCTGGTTTCAGCTGTAGCAAATTAATGATTAGCTTCCTCCTGACAATATTTTCTCCCCACGAAATTTTAAAACTGACTGAAATAACATTAAAATTCAGGAATGGAAAATACAACTTTACTATTAAATTTTTTAAGCTATTTTATATTTAAATAATTTGAATAATGGTAGATAAAACTATTAATATTAAAAAAACATTCATTAGATTTTTTGTTTTATTTTTCAAGATAAAATTCAAAACATATCTTAAAGCCAAGAAACTAGGTGAAATTAGTTGCAGCTGCCCCCATTAAACTCATCACAAAATTTGTGACTTTTGTAGTAGTATCAGAACCTGTTAGTAATTTGAGGCAAGCTTGGTTATTAAAGATGCAGGCAGATTTTTTTTTTTACTTTCTCTGCTATCTGATTTAAAAGACCAAGTTTTTCTTTTAGTCAAATTTAATTAACCTGTATATTTAAAGCTAATTAAATTTGACTAAAAGAAAATTCATGTACATGAAAAAAATCCTTACTTTTAGAAGAGTCTAAACAGAAGTTGGCAAACTAGGACTTATGGACAACTGTCTGTCTTTGCAAAGAAAGTACTATCAGAACACAGCCATGCCATTTACATCCTATCCCTGGCAGATTTCACACAAAGGCACAGTTGAGTAGTTGCTACTCAACTTATAGCCTTATAGCCTTCAAGCCTAAAATACTTACCACCTGGCCCTTTAAGAAAAAATTGACCAACTCCTGGTCTAAATAAAAAGTTTCCTACCACTTCACCTCCAGCCCATCAAGATTTTTGCGTGTTCTTCCAGGAAGAGAAGAAAATTTATAAAAGAACTAATAGATGTTATGGTCTGCAGATTGAGTCAATTGCATTAAAATTAAGAAAACAAAAAAAATCCTCAGTGCTCAGCATTTCACTTGTCCCTTTGTCCCTTCACCTGATGCAAATATTCTGTAATTTCTCTTCTTAGCCCTGAGGTGTGATGTCTTGCACATGCCAATTATCATTTTGATTAAAATATGCACCCTTTTGACTGAGAGTATCTCATACCTATCCTTGTTTTCATTCACATTATTTTGCATTTCCTAAAATTTGTAATAATTGGTACCAAATGAAGGGAAAGTTAATGAATTTTGAAGAAGAAGTGACCGTAGAAGTCTGGGGAGTTAAAGGGTCCTGGGTGTCCTATAAATCAACTCAATTCTGACTCTCAGAGATAGCAGATATCCCACACATTGAGGGCTAAGTCCCACGAGACTTCCCCCCACGCACACATTCCAGATGTCAGGCTCAAGTCCAGGTTGTCACCTGCACTTCTGACCAACTGACTACAGATTGGACGTTCCCAAGATCCCCTCATTGGACTTTAGATGCCAGTCACAAGTCCAGGCTGTTACCTGTGCTTCTGACTGGCTATAAATCACAGGTCCCCATGCCCGCTTCTTTGGGTTTGCTTAATTTCCTAGAGCAACTCACAGACCTCAGAGAAACATTTTATTTACTAGATTACTAGTAAGAATAGAACTCAGAAACAGTGAGGTGGAAGAAAAGCATAGGGCAAGGTATGGGGAAAGAGCCCAGAGCTTCCATGCACTCTCAGGAATACCACTCTCCTTGAATCAGAACGTGTTCACCAGCCCAGAAGCTCTCTGAAGCCAGTCTTTTGGGGTTTTTATGGAGGTTTTATTACATAGGCATGATTGATTAAATCGTTGGCCACTGATTTAACCTTCAGCCCCTCTCCCTTCCCTGGTGACCAGAGGGGTGGGACGATCAGTTTCAACCCTCTAATCACATGATTGGTTCTACTGGCAACAGGCCCCCATCTGTAGGTGGGTCTGAAAGTCTCTTCATTAACATAACAAAAGACACCTTTGATGCTCTCATCACTTAGGAAATTCCAAGAGTTTTAGGAGCTCTGTACCGGAAATAAGGACAAAGACCAAATATATATTTCTTGTTATAAAACACAATATCATGAAGGTAGACCAAATTACTCAACATCTGATACATTTAGATTAAAAATGTTATGAGATCATTTATGGTCAAAAACTATTACCTTATAGAATTCCACAAGCCCCTAGAGGTAAGCAGTCATAAGTGGTCTTGGTAAACTGAATGTCCTAATTGTTACAGCCTACTTGATTATGAAGTCTTATATGTGCTGAGCACTGACTCCATATATGAGACTGAAAACCTTTGAATTATCTTCCAAACTTCAACTGGAAGAACATTATAACTGAGCACTCATTGTTAGTGTAAGACTTAATAAATAGCTGCAGAAAATAAAGTCATACATTGAAAACATTTTCTACCTTCCATTTGACAACAGAACAAAAGCAGAACTGAAGCACGGAGAAGCAAGGCCAAACTCACAAAAATCATTAAGAGTCACTTTTTAGGGAAGTCTAGTTCTGTGGGTTCCAAATATTCCTGCACAGCAGCACCTCATAAACATATTACAAAATAGAGCTAATATTGTGGGCCGTCCCTCTAAGATGATGTCAGCAGGCCTGTGGTGGTATCTAGGATTACATAAATTTAATAAACACCTCATGCTACTTTGTTGCAATGGATATATGAACAAATGTTTGGGGAAGTGATACAATCAGTACAATGTAACAAAAGAATGACAATCTAGATCTGTTTTTTGTTGTTGTCCTTTCCCAAGCAGCTGTTTTGCAATCAGTGTGGAAAAGAGGTAAATTGATCTCTAAAGGAGATTACAGAACTATTTATTCTTATCCAGTTTTATCACTGTCAAGCCTTGTGATTCTGGACAATTCTATTGGATCATGTATGCTTCTCTTTTCCCATCTGTTAGGTGATAAGGATACCTGCATGTCTATCTCACAACTATTTTAGTTTAAGCACAAGGATATATATCAATTTAAGCAGAAGGATAAATGGTAAGTGATTTAGCACACATGGGAAAACCAAATCCTCAATGAACATTACAAAAAGTTGATATGTAACACAATCTGCATGGCAGAACCCTCAAAAGGTTCAACACTGAGTAGAAATGGAGGTAAAATTGGGGGTATAAAAAAAGGAATAGTTGAAAGTTTGTTTAAGATGTAATTAGGTCCCAGGATGCCCTTAACTGGACAACCACCACTGTTCTCCTCCAGCTCCAGAAGAATGGAGCTCTATCCTCTGGAGACAGCCAAAAAGAGGATCTTGGAGTTGGGAGATGCCAGGGATGGTTAAGGGTGAGGTTATCATATAAAATCAGAGAGAGTCAAGAAACATGTCATATCAAATTTGGGGATTCTCTGCTCTATTCTTTAATTCAGCTCCCGAAACACTGGCAGCCAACCTTATACATTCAGGGCAGACAAAGGAGAGTTTCTTCCTACTGAATCTGACCAGATAAAAAGAAAAGATCTCAAGAGATTCCCTAATTAACTAACCAATAAAAGACCTTATAGTTCACCCACAACCTCCCAATCTCTCCCAAGTACAGTCATGTGCTGTATGTTTCCATTAGCGACAGACTGCATATACAACAGTGGCCCCATAAGATCATAAAGAAGCTGAAAAATTCCTATCACTTAGTGATGTAGCCATCATAACATTGTAGCACAACATATTACTCATGTGTTTGTGGTGATGCTGGTTTAAACAAACCTATTGCACTATCAGTCATGCAAATTATGTACAGTACATGATACTTGGTAATGATAATAAATGACTACATTACTGGTTTATGTGTTTACTATATTACACTTTTATCATTATTTTAGAGTCCCCTTTCTACTTATAAAAAAAAAGTCTGTTGTAAAACAGTATGCTAGGAGACAGCACCAAGATGGCAGCGTAAACAGACTCTGAACTCACCTCCTCCCACAGACACAACAAATTTACTGCTACTCTTGGAACAATTACCCCTGAGAAAGAATTGAAAACTGGATAAAAGGAACCCCTGCAACAAGGGACCATGCTGACTGAGGTGGAAGAGGTAGAAGTCCCATTCTAAAGAGAAAAACACCACCTTCATGAACCATGGCACTTCGTGGTTGGCCAGGAGCAACCCCAAAGTTTGAAGTCTTCCCTGAAGGAGCAGGGGATCTGAGCAGAGAAGCATTACTGCTATAAGCACTTTTTGGACTCAGTACAACCAAGATGAGTGTCATAATCCCTTGCTTTGCTGGCTATTAACAACAACACGGAATGCCCCCAGAAAATCTATCAGACATAAGGGAAAAAAAAGTCTGCTCTAAAGGGCCCATGCACAAATTCACCCATTTTGGAAAGCAACCTAAAATCACAGAAAGAAAGGTACACAGACCTTTGGTGACAAGACACTCACCTGATAGGCTCTGGGTGCATCTTGGTGAAAGGTGAGACCTCTCCAGGGACTGAGACATTGGCAGTAGCCATTAGTGTGACCTAGTAGAGGTGTGTTGACAGACACTGGCAGATGCCATTGGAGTCCTTCCTATGGCCTGTTAGCCCAGGGTCTGCCCAAACCCACTAGAGCACTGATTTAATCCAGTCCTGCCAGGGCAGGCAGCCAGCCTTAGGGACTGGCCCCACCCAACAGCAAGCCCTCAGGCAACTTGTGGGGTCACATAGGCAGGATGCCTTGAACCTCTGCAGCAGGCAAGTGGGTGGGCATCTGCAGGGCAGGGCATGCACGAGGAGCAGGTAGAGTGTGTGGGGCCTCTGCAGTGGGGTGTCTGGGTCTGCGTCAGTGTGTCAGGGCACACACATGGGGCAGGACTGTGTTGATGGATGTGTGGCCCTGTAGGTAGTGGAACTTGTCAGCTGAAGAAGACTTGTTCTTCTTAAACAGCCACATAGGTGATCGGCCTCACTTTCCAAAGGCTGAAACAATTGGGTGCTCCCATGCCTTGGGCCAGCCTGACTCAGCTGTAATCCTGAGAAAACTGACAAGAGCCTTGCAGGCCAGAGGCCTACAGCAATTGTAAACCCTTGAGCCTAGCAACCAACCATGCTGGGGGCCTACTCACTTAACAGAAAAACTGCAACAGGAATGTGCTATTAGAACTTGCAGCCAAGTGTTCTGGGTCTCCCCAAGCCCAATAAAGTGACTGAAGGGTCCATAGCAGCCATACGCAACTGAGCATTACAACCCGCTGTCCACAGGGACAGCCTAGCCTGGACACAAGCAACAAGAGCAACCCTGCCACAATGGAAGGATACATGTAGCCCACCCAGGGGTCACTCCTGGAACATTTTGGAACTGGTGACAAGAGGGAAGCAGACTGCTGGACCTCATAAGGCATATCTTACATAAGGCCACCTCTCCAAGATCAGGAGACATAGCTGACCTACATAATACATACATATAAGAACAGAGAAAGAGGCAAAATGAGGAGAAAAGGGAATAAATTTCAAGTAAATGAATGGGACAAAACCCCAGAAAAATAACTCAATGAAACAGAAACAAATTTACCTAACAAAGAGTTCAAACTAAGAGTCATAAGGAAGCTCACTGATCTTGGGAGAAAAACAGATGAACTAAGTGAGAACTTCAACAAAGAATTGGAAAATATAAAAAATAACCAATCAAAAATGATACTGGAAATGAAAAATTCACTAGAAGGACTCAGTAGCAGAGTAGATGATACAGAAGAATGGATCAGCTGTATGAAAGACTGGAGGGAATCACCCAAGATCAACAGATAAAAGAAAAAAGAGTTAAAATGAACGAGGCCAGTCTAAGTGACCTCTGGGACAACATTAAGTACAGTAACATTTGTATTATAGGTGTCCCAGAAGGAGAAGAGAGAGACAAAGGTGCAGAGAATCTACTTAAGAAATAAGCTGAAAACTTTCCTAACCTAAGGAACGAAACAGACATCTACGTACAGGAATCACAGAGAGCACCAAACAACCTCAAGAAGTCTACACCAAGACACATTATAATTAAAATGTCCAAAATTAAAGATAAGAGAGAATTCTAAAAGCTGAAAGAGAAAGGCAACAACTGACAAGAAATGCTGAAGGGACTTATTCAAAGTGGGAAAGAAAAGACCACCAAAAGGAATAACAAAATTACTCAAAAAAAGACAATAAAGTCACTGGTAAAGCAAAAATAAAGTAAAGGTAGCAGATCAACCACTTACGAAGGTAAGATGAAGGTCAGAAGACAAAAATACTAAAATTATCTATTTCCATGATAAGAGAGTAAAGGATACATATACACAAAAAAAGAGATTAGATATGATATCAAAAACATAAAACATGGGAGGAAGAGAGTAAAAGAGTAGAGCTTTCAGCAAGAGGTCAAACAAATGAGAGCATCTACTTAATATAGATTGCTATATACAGAGTTTATTATATTACCTCATGGTAATACAAACTATAATAAACACATGAAAAATTAAGAGAAAGGAACCCAAACATAATACTAAAGAAAGCCATCAAATCGCAAAGGAAGAGAGCAAGAGAACAAGAAAGGAAAAGAGAAGAACTACTAAAACGCCCATAAAAAAGTAACAAAATGGTAATAAGTACATACTTTCAATAATTACCTTAAATGTCAATGGACTAAATGCTCCAATCAACAGGCATAGGGTGGCTGATTGGATAAAAAAAAAAAAGACCCCATATATATGCTGCATACAAGAGACACAATTCAGATCTAAAGACACTCACAATCTGAAGGTGAAGGGATGGAAAAGGATACTCCATGCAAATGGCAATGAAAACAAAGCTGGGGTAGCAATACTTGTATCAGACAAAATAGAATTTAAAACAAAAACTGCAAAAAGAGACGAAGAAGAATACTACATAATGATAAAGGGAACAATTCAACAAGTATTGTTGTATATTGTTATATTAACATATATATTTATAAAACAATTGTGTATATATAACATATATATAACAATAAAATATATATTAACATATATATTTATAACAATTGTATATTTTTCTAAATATCTATGCACCCAACATACGAGCACCTAAATATATAAAGCAATTATTACAGACATAAAAGGAGAAATAGACAGTAACACAATAATAGTAGGGGACTTTAATACTCCACCTATGCCAATGGGTAGATCATCCAAACAGAAGATCAATAAGGAAACATTGGCCTTGAATGACACATTAGGCCAGATGGACTCAGTGGATATATACAGAACTTTCCACCTAAAATCCACAGAATACACATTCTTTTCAAATGCACATGGAACATTCTCCAGGATAGATCACAAATTAGGCCACAAAATAAGTCTCAATAAATTTAAGAAGGTTGAAATAATACCAAGCATCTTTTCTGACCACATTGGTATAAAATTAGAAATCAGCTACAGGAAGAAAATCAGAAAAGCCACAAATATGTGAAGATTAAGCAAACTTCTACTGAACAACAACTGGGTCAATGAAGAAATCAAAGGAGAAATCAAAAAGTACCTGGAGACAAATGAAAAGGAAACTATAACATGCCAAAATTTATGGGATTCAGCAAAAGTAGTTCTAAGAGGGAAGTTTATAGCAATACAGGCCTACCTCAACTAACAAGAAAAATCTCAAATAAACAATCTAACAGGGTACCTAAAGGAACTGGAAAAAGAGGAAGAAACAAAGCTCAAAATCAGTAGAAGAAAGGAAATAATAAAAACCAGCATGGAAATAAATGAAATAGAGACTAAAACAACAATAGAAAAAAATCAATGAAACTAAGAGCTGGTTCTTTGAAAAGACAAATGAAATTGACAAGCCTTTAGCTACACTCACCAAGAAAAAAAAGAGAGAAGGCTCAGATAAATAAAATCAGAAATGAAAGATGAGAAACTTCAACAGACACCTCAGAAATACAAAAGATTATAAGAGAATACTACAAAAAACTATACACCAATAAATGGGATAATCTAGAAGAAATGGATAAATTCTTAGAATCATACAACCTTCCAAAGCTGAATCAAGAATAAATATAGAATTTGAATAGACCAATCACCAGTAAGGAGTTAGAAACAGTAATCAAAAACCTCTCAAAAAGTAAAGGTCTTGGACCAGACAGCTTCTGAGGTGAATTCTACCAAACATTCAAAGACTTAATACCTATCCTTCTCAAACTCCTCCAAAAATTGAAGAGGAGGGGAAGTTTTCTAACTCATTCTACAAAGCCAACATTACCCTGATACCAAAACCAGATGAGGACAACACAAAAAAAGAAAATTACAGGCAAATATCACTGATGAACTTTGATGAAAACACCCTCAACAAAATACTAGTAAATCAAATACAACAAAACATTAAAAAGATGACACACTATGATGAAGTGGGATTTATTCCAAGGATGCAGGGATGGTTCAACACCTGCAAATCAATCAATGTGATACACCACATTAGCAAAATGAAGAATAAAAATCACACGACCATCTCAATAGATGCAGAGAAATCATTTGACAAGATACAGCATCCATTTTAGATAAAACCTCTAAGTAAAATGGGTATAGAAGGAAAACACCTCAAAATAATAAAGGCTATATATGGCAAACCCACAGCTAAGATCATTCATGATGAAGAAAAACTGAAAGCTGTCCTTCTAAGAACAGGAATCAGACAAGGATGCCCACTTTCACCACTCTTACTTCACATGGTACTGGAAGTGCTGACCAGAGCAATCAGACAAGAAAAAGAAATAAAATGGATCCAAATAGGAAAGGAAGAAGTGAAACTGTCACTGTTTGCACATGACATGATTTTATACATAGAAAACCCTAAAGAATCCACCAAAACTTTTGAGAAATAATAAATGAATACAGTAAAGTTGTGGGATATAAAGTCAGCATACAAAAATCAGTTGTGTTTCTATACACCAACAATGAAGCAGCAGAAAGAGAAATTATGAATGCAATCCCATTTACAATTGCAACAAAAAGAATAAAATATCTAGGAATAAAGTTAACCAAAGAGGTGAAAGATCTGTACGCCAAAAACTATAAAACATTGTTGAAAGAAATTAAAGAAGACACAAAGAAATGGAAAGATATTCCTTGCTCTTGGATTGGAAGAATCAACATAGTTAAAATGTCTATATTTCCTAAAGCAATCTACAGATTCAATGCAATCCCTATCAAATTCCCAACAACATTTTTCACAGAAATAGACCAAAGAACCCTAAAATTTATATGGAACAACAAAAAAACCAGAATAACCAAAGGAACCCTCAGAAAAAAGAACAAAGCTGGAGGAATCACATTTCCTGATTTCAAAATATACTATAAAGCTATAGTAACCAAAACAGTATGGTACTGGCACAAAAACAGACACACAGATCAATGGAACAGAATTGAGAGCCCAGAAATACACCCATACATATATCAACAGCTAATTTTCGACAGGAGAGTCAAGAACATACAATGGAGAAAGGAAAATCTCTTCAATAAATGATGTTGGAAAAACTAGACAGCCACATGCAAAGGAATGAAAGTAGACCATTATGTCTACTCGAAGTGGATTAAAGACTTGAATGTAAGATCTGAAACCATGAAACTTCCAGTAAAAAACATAGGCAGTATGTTCTTGGACATCAGTCTTTGCAGCATATTTTCAAGTACCGTATCTGATTGGGACGGGAAACAATAGAAGAAATAAACAAATGGGACTACATCAAACTAAAAAGCTTTTGCACATCAAAGGAAGCCATCAACAAAATGAAAAGACAGCCTAACAGTTGGGGGAACATATTTGCAAACCATATGTGATAAGGTGTTAATATCCAAAATATATAAAGAACTCAGACATCTCAACAACAGAAAAACTAATGAGCCAACTAAAGAATGGGCAAAAGATCTGAACTGACATTTCTTCAAAGAGGATAGACAGATGGCCAACAGGCAAATGAAAAGATGTTCAACATCACTAATTATTAGGGAAATGCAAATCAAAATTATAATGCGATATCATCTCACTCTCATCAGAATGGCTATAATTAATAAGACAGGCAATAAGGGTTGGAGAGAATGTGGAGAAAAGGAACTCTCATACACTGCTGGTGGGAGTGCAAACTGGTGCAGCCACTATGGAGATTCCTCAAAAAATTAAGACTAGAACTACCATAGGATCCAGTTATTTCATTGCTGGGTTTTTATCCAAAGAACATGAAAACATGACTGTGTAAAGATACATGCACCCCATGTTCATCGCAGCATTATTCACAATAGCTAAGACTTGGAAGCAACCTAGGTGTCCATCAAGGGACGAATGGATAAAGAAGATGTGGTATATATACACAACGGGATACTACTCAGTCATTAAAAAGGATGAAATATGGCTATTTGTGACAACATGGATTGACCTTGAGGGTATTATGCTAAGTGAAATAAGTCAGAGGAATAAAGTCAAATACTCTATGATCTCACTCATAAATAAAAGATACAAACAACAACAAACAATCACAAGAATACCAATAAGCACACACTGCCAGTGTTCTACAGGAGCAATAAGAAGTCATGGATGACCCAGCTCCTCTTCCAAGAAGCCCTCCTGAATTGCTATGCCAGTGAAATGGAAAAGTAGTTTGGAGAATAACATACCTTTCAAGATTGTGTTTATTGTTGATAATGTTCCCAGACATCCTCTTCTTACTTGTAATCTTCATCCCAATATCAAAACAGTGTCTCTCCCTCCAAACACCACCTCTTTGATCCAACCAATGGACCAAAGAGTTATAGCAGCTTTTAAGGTCTACTACCTGAGGAGGACCTTTTCCCAGGCTGTTGCTGCAACTGAGAAGACACTGATGCAATTCTGGAAAGATTACAACATCTATGACTGCATCAAGAACCTTGCTTTGGCTTGGGGTGATGTCACCAAGGAGTGTATGAACAGCATCTGGAAGGAGACACTCAAGAGGTTCATCCATGACTTCAAAGGATTTGCCAAGGATGAGGAGGTTGCAAAACTCAACAGGGCTGTGGTTGAGATGGCAAGCAGCTTTAACCTGGGTGTAGAAGAGGATGACACTGAGGAGCTCCTAGAGGTGGTTCCTGAGGAACTGACTAATGAGGAGTTACTGGAATTGGAACAGGAACACATAGCTGAAGAAGAGACAAGAGAAAAAGAAACTATAGAAGAACCCCCAAGAAAATTCACAAGGGTGAAGGGTTTAGCAGAAGCATTTGTAGACCTCAACAAGCACCTTAAAAAGTTTCAAAATATGGGGCCGGCTTGGTGGCATACAGGTTAAGTTTTCATGTTCCACTTCCACCACCCAGGGTCCATAGGTTCCGATCCTGGATGCAGACCTGCGTACTGCTCATCAAGCCATGCTATGGCAGTGTTCCATATATGAGGTAGAGGACGGTTGGCATGGATGTTAGTTCAGGGACCATCTTCCTCACACACAAAAGAAGTTTCAAAACATGGATCCCAACACCAAAAGGATTTCATTAATAGAGAGGAAAGTTCGTGGTGTGTTATCTGTTTATAAGCAAATCTATGATGAAAAAAATAAACCAAGTAACCCCCATGGATATCTTTCTGAAAAGGGTGACACCTCCTCATGAAGGGCATCAGGCAGGTCCTTCAGGAGGTATTCCAGAAGAAGGCATTGTTACCATAGAAGATGACAGCTCCATGCACATTATTGCCCTTGAAGACCTTCCAGTGGGACAAGATTTGGAGGTGGAAGGCAGCGATATTGATGATCCTGACCCTACATAGGCCTAGGCTAACAATGTGTGTGTTTATGTCTTAGTTTTTAACAAAAAAGTTTAAAAAGTGAAAAAAATAGAAAAAAGCTCATAGAATAAGCATATAAGGAAAGAAAATATTTTTGTACCACTGCACAATGTGTTTTTGTTTTAAACTGTTATTACAAAAGAGTCAAAAAGTTAAAAAGTAAAAAGTTTAGAAAGTAAAAATGTTACAGAAAGATAAGGCTAATTTATTATTGAAGAAAGAAAAATATTTTTTATAAATTTAGTGAGGCCTAAGTGTACTGTGTTTGTAAAGTCTACAGAGGTACAGTAATGTCCTAGCCTTCGCATTCACTCATCGCTCACTCACTCACTCACCCAGAGCAACTTCCATGCAGGCTCCATTCACGGAAAGTGCCCTATACAGATGTACCATTGTATATCTTTTATACCATGTTTTTACATACCTTTTCTCTGTCCAGATAGGTTTAGATTCACAAATACTTAGACCATTGTGTTACAATTGCCTACAGTATTCAGTACAGTAGCATGCTGTACAGGTTTGTAACCTAGGAGCAACAGGCTATACCATCTATGTTCATGTAAGTACACTCCATGATGTTCACACAATGATGAAATTGCTTAACGACACATTTCTCAGCAACACGTGACTGTATACAGACCTTGCAGTCAGCACCACCACCTGTGGAAAGCCTCCAGTGCCAAAGAGAGACTCAGACAAAGGAAATGCAAATAGAAAGCACCAGTGTCCATGCAGGAAGATGGAGAGCTTGACAACTGTATTTGGGTCCACAACCTATGTGCAAAATGGAGTTTGTTTCTCTAATTATATTTGTGACTAACTTGCATCATAATTTCAGATACGCAAAATTTTCATTTCTGACCTGCAAAAAATATTCTGCTCAGGGGCCAGCCCGGTGGCACAGTGGTTAAGTTTGCACTTTCTGCTTCGGCAGCCCGGGGTTCACTGGTTCAGAACCCAGGTGCGGACATGGCACCAGTTGGCATGCCATGCTACGGCAGGTGTCCCACTTATAAAGTAGAGGAAGATGGGCACGGATGTTAGCTCAGGGCCAGTCTTCCTCAATAAAAAGAGGAGAATTGGCAGCAGATGTTAGCTCATGGCTAATCTTCCTCAAAAAGAAAAGAAAAGAAAATTCTGCTCAAAAACATAATAAAATACCATAACACCATTCACTATAATATATCCCTTGATAAACCCAGCAGTATCTATTTAATTATCCCAGACAAGCTCAAGACTATTCTGATTGATTAATGAAAACAAGCCATAAAAAGTTGTGAATAAAATGTTTTCTGCCATAGTCAATGCTAATTTCAATTGGACGTGTATTTATTCCATATATACACACCCAATTTTATATATATATAAAATATATAATACCCTCAAAGAGATCTGTCTGCTTCTGTACTTGTCCACCCCCCACAGTCTGTTTTGGACACAGCAATCAGAGTGATCCTGCTACAATAAAACTCTGAATCATGTCTCTGCTCTGCTTAAAAGCTTTGCTATCTCATTCAGTGTAAAACCCCAAAGTTTTACAACAGCCTACAAAGCCGCGCCTGCTCTCTGACCACTCCTCTTTCTGCTCTCCCCCTTCTCATTCACTCTGCAGTCATATTGGCCTCCTTGCTGCTTCCTAAGGAGTACACTCCCACCTGGGGCCTTTGTACTGGCTGTGCAGTCTGCCTGGAATGCTCTTCCCACAGATGTCCATGTAACTAATTTTTTCAGCTCTATCTTTGTTGAAAATGTCACCTTTTCAATAAGGTCTACCTGGATTATGTTATTTCAAATTGCAACCCACCACTGTTCTAGCAATCTCAATCAATTTTATTCTCCTTTACTTTTTTCACAGAACTTGCCATCTAACACATTATATAATTTAGGCATTAAGTATCTTTATTGTGTGTTGTCTTTCTCACCTTGCTGGAATATAAGCCTCATTATAGAAGGGCAATAGGTTTGTCTTATTTATTTATATTTTACAAGAACATCATAATTTTTTTCAAAATAACTACGTGTACCTGGTACATAGTAGGCACTCAATAAATATTTGGTGAAATACAAAATAAATGAATGAATCAGAAGGCCAGGATGCTTCCAAAATCAGGAACAATTAGAGAATAAGAAAGCTTTCTGTAAAAATGAAAATGTGATAGGAGAAATTTAAACCTCAGCAGAAGAAAAAATGGAGGAAAGCAAAAAGACCAAGGGATGGAAAATAGCAGAGAGAAGAAAAAAGAATGTTAAAGGTTTGGTCCAGAAAGTTAACATCAAAATAATAGGAGTTCCAGTAAGAAAAAATAGAAAAACAAAATGTGGGGAGCTAAAAAATCATTCAGAAAAATTTGTGAGAATTCAAAAAACAAATAAGTTTCTATTTTGAAAGGGCCCATCAGCCTCCCAGTACAATGGATGAAAATAGTCTCACACAAATCAGGACATGTCACCTGCAATTTTATGAACACTGTGCATAAGGAGAAGATACTAAAAGTGTCCAGAAGAAAAATAGAACAGTTCCCATACAGAAGATCAAGAATCAGAATGGCCTTGAATTTTTCAAGGCAACACTGAAAGCTGGAAGGCAATGAAGACATGCTTTTAAAATTCTAAGGAAAAATTATCTTCAACCTGGAATACCATAACAAATAAACAATAATGCAAGCAGAAGAATAAAGACACTTTAAGATCAGCAAGATCTCAAAAAAATGAAAAATGAAAATTTTCCTTGCTCCCTTTCTTAGGAAACTAATGGAGGATATACTCTACAAATGTTAGGGGGATGCTAAGAAAGGGGAAAATATGTGAGGAAACAGGGACTTAAATTCAAGGGAGAGGCAAAAGAATATCCGAGGAAGATGATGTTATGTGTTGAATTGTGTTCCCCAAAAACATATGTTGAAGTCCTAACCACCAAACTCTGTATATGTGACCTCACTTGGAAACACTTTGCAGATGTAATCAAGTTAAGATGAAGTCATACAGGATTAGGGTCCAAAATTCTATATGACTCATGTCCTTATAGTAGGAAGGAAATTTGCACACAGAGAGATACACAGAATGCCATACGAAGATGGAGGCAGAGATTGGAGGGATGCATCTACAAGCCGAAGAATGCCAAGGATTGCTCACGTCCACCAGAAAAGTGTGGAACAAACTCTCGCTGAGACCCCAGAAAGAACCAACACTGCCAACACATTGATTTTGTACTTCTAGCCCACAGAACTGTGAAAGAATAAATTTCTGTTTTTTAAGGCACCAAGTTTGTGGTACTTGGCTACAACATCCCTAGGAACTAATACAGGTGGTGAAGAGAGAATGCTTAGTCCAAAAGAGGGCAGATGAGAGAGCTCTGGGAGAATGGCGTGAGGAGACAAAATTGACAGAACATCTATGTTTTTAATGTATTGAGAAGGAAAGTAGACAACAAGGGAGGGCTTGGTGTCCAGAGAAAACAAAACAAGTGGGAAAAAAAGACAAATACTGATTCGGAGAAAACAAAGGGTGTGCATTAAAAAAATCATATTCTACCTTATGGCTCAGCTGGTATAGGGCTTTCAAAGTAATCATAATGTAAATACTGAATCCTGAACCAGTCAAAATCATAACTACACAGAGAGATGGGTGATAAGAAGCAAGCATGTATGTGGCAGGGGTTGGTATGGGGAAAGAGAGCTAAATCTTCATCTTCATAGGTATAGATAATGCTCAAAATTGAAAAACATCAAAAAAAGAAACCATAAGCATGTTATCAAAAGTATGAACATTATCAAAAGAAAACCAGAGCTCAAAAAATCTCTGCGTTAGGAAAAGCTGCCCTCAAGCATGCCTCCTATTAAAGGTATATAAAAACTAATTTCATATAATGATTAACAACAGGTGAGTATTAAGGTCAAGCTTCATACAAAGTTGATATAAGATGAAACAGGATAAAAAGCAGAATAACATCTCAACAGTGAAAAGATGCCAGAAAGAGATGCCCACAGAACAGATAAAATCTATAATCTTCTATTTCAAAGCAAAAGACAGTAATAAAATTATATAATACACAAAGCACAACATAAATTAGAACTATAATAATTCAGAAATGAGGTGACAGAACCTAGGGAAAAAATAGAGAAAAAAATTAGATTTCAGCAGGACAAAACCCCAGTAAAAGGACTAAACGAAACAGAAAGAAGCGACCTACTCAACAAAGAGTTCAAACAAAATATCATGAGGATGCTCACAGATATTGGGAGAAAACTGGATGAACACAGTGAGCACATCAGCAAAGAACAGGAAGATATTAAAAAAAAACCAATCATAAGTGAAGATTACAATACCGGAAATGAGAAATTCACTAGAGGGACTCAATAGCAGAGTAGAGGATGCAGAAGCACAGATCAGCGAGCTAGACGAAAGACTAGAGGAAATCACCCAAGCAGAACAGAAAAAAGAATTGGATAGAATGAGAACAGTCTAAGGGAATTCTGGGACAATATCAAGCGTGCTAACATTCAGATTATAGGTGTCCCAGAAGGAGAAGAGAGAGACAAAGGGCCAGAAAATTTATTTGAAGAAATAATAGATGAAAATTTTCCTAATCTGAGGAAGCAAACAGACATCCAAGTTCAGGAAGCACAGAGAGCATCAAACAAGATAAGCCCATAGAGGCCCACACCAAGACATATTACAATTAAAGTGTCCAAAATTAAAGCCAAAGAGAGAATCCTAAAAGCAGCAAGAGAAAGGCCACAAGTGACATATAAAAGGAAGCCCATCAGGCTATCAGCGGACTTCTCAGCCAAGACCCTACAGGGAAGAAGAGAATGGCACGACACATTAAAAGTGCTAAAAGGAAGAAACCTACAGCCAAGAATACTCTATCCATCAAGGCTGTCAATCAGAATGAAAGGAGAGATGAAGTGCTTCCCAGACAAGCAAAAATTAAAGGAGTTTATCACCAAGAAACCAGTTCTGCAAGAAATGCTGAAGGGACTTATTTAAGTGGGAAAGCAATGACCACAAATAGTGATAAAAAAACAATTATTATCAAAAAAACAAAACAACAGCAAAGAAAACCAGGCAATAAAATCACTTGTACAAGTAAAAATATAGTAAAGGTAGCAGATTAACCACCTGTGAAGATGATATGAAGGTTAAAAGACAAAGGTACTAAAATCACCTATTTCAATGATAAGAGAGTAATGGATGGACAAACGCTAAACAAGAGACTATATATGATTTGGAAAACATAAAATGTGGGAGGAGGGGAGTGAAATAGTAGAGCTTTTAGAAACAGGTCAAGTTAAAGAGTCTATCAACTTGATATAGACTGCTATATACATAGAATATTAAATAGGATCCTCATGGTAATCACAAATCAGAAACCTATAATAAGCAAGCAAAAAAGTAAGACAAAAGAAATCAAACGTATTACTAAAGATAGCCATCAAACCACAAGGGAAGAGAGCAAGAGAAAAGACAGGAACAGAGAAGAACTACTAAAACATCCAGAAAAAATATTAACAAAAGTAACAAAATGGCAATAAATACATATTTATCAATAGCTACTTTAAACATCAATGGACTAAATACTCCAATCAAATGCCACAGGGTGGCCAATTGGATCAAAAAACAAGACCCATGTATATGCTGCATACAAGAGACACCTCAGACCTAAAGACACTCACAAACTGAAAGTGAAAGGATGGAAAAAGATATTCCATGCAAATGGCAAAGAAAAGAAAGTGGGGGTAGCAATACTTATATCAGACAAAATAGACTTTAAAACAAAAACTGTAACAAGAGACAAAGACGAGCACTACATAATGATAATGGAAAAATTAGATTTCATAAATGAAGACCAAACTGGAAGGAACATAAGAATATAAAATATAGTAGATAATGTCTCAAGAGAAATAGGAGGAAATGAGGAAAGTTTTATAAATTGAAAAGAAATAAGGGGAAAAAATAATTCAAGAAAAGTGACAAATCCTGACAACAGGCAAAGAAAATCTTACATATAGATAAGAGTCCCTAAAGAAGAAAACGAAAACAAAGAAGCAAAACAAATACTAAAAACTGTAACTCAGAAAATTTACCTGAAATAAACAAAAATTTGAAATTACATATGACGTAGCATACAGTAAATGTGAAAATATTGACCTAAAATGGCTAACATAAAGACATAATTTAGTAACATCACTGGTCTGTATAGAAATAAAAAAAATCTTTCGGGCACATGGTTTATAATGGAAATAAAATTAGATTAGGAATTAAGACGGTGATGCCTTAGGATGGGAGCAAGTGGAATAATATTTAAGATACTCAAGGAAAGAAAAAGTGAGCCAAAGATTTTACATCCTGCAAAATTGACTTTGGAGTACAAAGGGCACAGACAACTTCTTATCAAGATGCAAAAACTGTATTAGTTTTATGAACCCTTCCCAAGGAATCCACTAGAGAAAAAGCTTCAGACAACTAAAATGTCCAGAGAAGCATCAGCATAAGACCTGATAGTGAGCATTAAAAACATAATTGCTGTACAACTAAGGCTAAATGAGTGCTGAATGGAAGAGAGCATAGTATGAAATGACTATATGCTCAGAGAATTAGATGTAGTATAACTAAAAAATACGGGGAAAGAATGGGAAAATCATATTAAAAACTGATCAGAAATTTTATGGGTAGTATTAGTATTGCTATTTTGAGACTGTTGCATGTGTGTTGTGGATTAAATTAAATTATGAGATATTCTCAATATATCATCCCCCTCAGACCTGGAGAATTAGAATTCTCAGTGTGGAAGAAAATAGATAGGAAGAAAATAGTTAGGATGAACACAGAAGAGTGTTAATAAACAACCCTGTAGTTCTGATTTTGACTTGGAAGTGTCAGTAAGAACTCACAAATATTTCGCCTTTAAAATATTATGTATTAATATATTCCTAGTTCTGTCCAGGAAAGAGGCCTAGAAACAACAACCAGGCAAGGAGCAAAGACATCCCTTGAATCCAGATTTTGGTCTTGAAATTCCATTCCCATGAAAGGAAATCAGGGATTCTCTGATCAGAAAATGTAAAAGATGAATGTATAAGAATGTTATCATACCAAAGAATGAAAATACTATCAGAAACTAATAGGCTCATCTCAAAGCAGTCATGACTTTGGGGTTCCCACTGGCCAAAAATGGGACAATTTGAAGTTTTAAAAGACTAATAATTGCAATGAATTGAAATCTACCAAATATATTTAAGTCTATGAATTCATTATGAATTAAAAAATAAAACTAATTGAACCTCTTTGGAGAATGATAGGAAAGCAATTCGTTATCTTGAAAACTGGTAAATAAAGGGAAAGAAACAAACATATTCCTGCCTTTCCTATCTAACTGTAAAACTGGATAACTAAATACCAGATGAGGATAAATATCATAAAAATATTTCAACTATAAGTAAAAAAGAAATAACAGACATAGAACGTCATCATTTTGCACATCCCAATAAATTAATGTGTCTAGACTTTGAGCATCAATAGCTACTTATATCTCAAAAACAGACACAACCAGGGGCTGGCCCAGTGGTATAGTGGTTAAATTCATGCACTCCACTTCGGTGGCACAGAGTTCTCAGGTTCGGATCCCAGGCATGGACATAGCACCACTTGTCAAGCCACACTGTGGCAACATCCCACATAAAATAGAGGAAGATTGGCACAGATGTTAGCTCAGGGTCAATCTTCCTTAAAAAAAAAAGACACAACCAAGCATTATATGCTTCCTGATGAAAGAACACAACACCACCTGTATTTGTTCCAAAAGAGTCAAACATAGTCTGAGTCAGCCTCTGGATCCAGGTGCCAATTTGTGGGCAATTCAGAGAACAGAGAAACACATTAAACCCTTGCATGAGTATGCAATTAAAAAAATCCAATCTGTGGGAAATCTATAGGTCCAACACCCAGATTCTTCAACAAACAAATTGTAAGGAAAAGAAAGGATGAAGGGAAAACCTATAATTTAATTGAAAACTCAAAGACATTTCAAATTTTTATAAAAGCAGGCAAGACTAAAATATAGCGTCTAGGATACACAACTGGGTGATAAAACCAAAAAGAACACATCCCCGAAAAAATGATTACTATATGACATCATAAATGAATTTGCATAACAGTGAGCCAGAAAAATCTTATGCTCTAATTAGATATAATATTGAGAAAGTGGTATGTGTGGTATGTATTATATAAAGCAAGACGCTGAAAAGATTGTTTTGTAATATGTAATTGCATGTTGTTACTCATGTGTCTTTTTATTCCTGTTTTATAAATAATAAAATATTTTAAAGGAAAATAATGATTACTATGAAAATCAGGATAGCTGTTATCTGGGGAGGAGGACAAGGACTGTAATTAGGAAAGGGCACAGAGAGAGGTTTCTAGGGGTTTGGAAAAGTTCTATTTCTTGACCTTAGTGGTAGTTATAAGCCCTTTTAATAACTCATTAAGCTACAAATTTGTTTTGTCTGGTTTTCTGAATCTTTATTTTATTTCTACAATAAAAATATTTCAAATTCTCAGATAAAAAAGTGTACAGAAAAGAATAACTAAGAAAGTTTCCTATAATAATAAAGAAGATAGATTTAACCTACCAGCTACTAACAGCCACTATAAATATTGTGATTATATGGACTGTGAAGAACTAGAACAATGAACAGAGCAGAGAGACAAGAGACATACAAACACACACATGTACACATGAACGCACACACACACACACACACACAGAAACTGTTAATATCACAAAGGTAGCATTCAGAATCAGAAAAGAAAAGATGAACTATTCAGTGTATGGTGCTGGGATAATTAGCTATCCATATGGAAAATTAAGCTCGAAATAGATACTCAAAAATTCTAAGAGCCATAAACAAAATAAATTCCAAATGGATAAATATTTAAATGAAATTTTTTAAAATAAAAGTTTAGCACACCTTGAAAATACATTATTATAGAGTGTTAGGGGATGATTTCCATATGATATGGGGAAAGTAAAATTTTCTTAAACAAGCCACCCAAAAAATGAAGGTGATAAAATTTGGTTTTATCAAAGTTAGATACTTTTCTCAGGCAAAATAAACCATAAATAAAGTTCAATAATAAGCTATAGACCAAAAGAAAATACATGCAATAGGTAAAAGCTTAGTATTTATGATATAAAATGAATAACTATCAAGCAGTATTTTTTTAAAATAGAAAAAAGGGCCAAGGGGCCAGCCCAGTGGCCTAGCGGTTAAGTTCAGTGCTCTTCACTTTGGTGTCCTGGGTTCAGTTCCCAGACACAGACCTACACCAATCGTCAGTGGCCATGCTGTGGTGGTGCCTCACACAAAAAGAGGAAGACTGGCAACAGATGTTAGCTCAGGGCAAATCTTCCTCAGCAAAGAAAAAAAGAAAAGGAAAAAAGACAAAGGCAATTTAACAGAAGGAGAATCACAATGGCAAATCAATAAAGAATACGAAAGGAAGCTTGCTAGCACTACTAATCTGTGAGATTATGTTCACATAACATTCCATATTCATTAGATTGACAAAAACAAAATTTTGACAGTATTTTTCTTGGTAGGGATATGCTAAGAAAAGTTTCATAGAGTAAGGAAATTAGAACCACCATCTTATAGAGTAACTGGACAGTTATCTAGGATTATCTAGCAAAAGTTGGAAATATTCATGCTCTCTAACTCAGTTATTTACCTTTGAAGTATTTTCTCTAAGGAAACCTAATTTAGGTGCATGTGAAAAGAATTAAAAGTTATACTCTTATGTATTTGTATAGTAGTAAAGAACTGAATGTCTGTGAATAGGGATTAAATTGACAAATTAATTGTGCTTTACTCATACAATATAATGTCATACATCAGGCAAATGAAGAAACTATATCTGCATGTATCTTTGATAATCTTAAATATATAATAATGACTGCCAAAAGAAAGCTACAAACTCTTACATACAATACTATAGCATTTGTGTACCTTTTAAGACACAGAAAATAATAAGAACACAAAGTAGTAAATGTACTTAAACATGGTAGGAAGAGGACCACAGAACAGGGGAACAAGACAAAAGGAAGTTTAGCTGTGTCTATATCTGCTTGGGAAAAAAATGCAAATATTACACATTGTAAGATAAAATTTGTTGGAGTACCACAGTTATTTTCCTAATTTTTAAAAATATTTCATTCCACTTAAAGAATAAAAAAAAATTGATAAATTAGGGTATTAATGCTTTCAATATATTAACTTTCATCAATGAATAGGCTTTGATTAATCTTTCATATGGAAGAAAAGTAACATAATCCTTTCTTTTTTTAAGTTCAATCATTCACTCCACATGCTGCATTAGTTCTCAAAAAGACATCTCATGTAATCCGTTTAAACTCACCTTTCTGAGAGAACTAACAGCTATCTTTCCAACTAATATGTAGTTCCTAAATATATTCCAATGAGAGGTATTTAAAAGAATATAGAGGAGTAGTAATGGATTTGCTCCTTTAGACCAACTATCCCACTGAGAACAGCAATCTGAAGGTGTCAAAGATCTAACAAAATTAAGAAGTTCCAGACCAGAAGTCAGGGGGGAAATAGAGGCCAGGAAGGTAAATATTGGCATATGGAGTATTTCCTTCCTGAGTGGTAGTTTTCATCTCCTGAGAGGGCAGCTGAGAGGTTAAAAAGTTAAGCAAAGCTTTTGGTAACTTTGCATGACAAGAATGGAAGACAAGATGTATCAGTTTTGGGAGCCCTGGTGAAACTTCTCGCTTTGGTTTGGGTTCCCAAGACCTGCACCCAGAGGTAAGAATGAACCATAAGTACACAGGTCCTCACAGACATTTAAGCTCAACTTCAAATTACTTGATCTCAAAATAAATTTGAGGTGAACCCTGACAGAAATTCTGAGCCAGATCATCCCAGGCCTTAAATTACTTTTATACATAATGTTGCAAATACAATGTCTTACACATAATCAAAAATCAGCATGATCAAAAAGACACAAGAAAATTTTCTTAGAAATCAGAAAAAAATGCAATAAAAATAGGCAAGGGAATCAAGATTTTAGAATTATCAGAAACACACTTTAAAATAACTCTCTGCTATGTGCTGATTCTGATAATGGCTGGTGAGCTCCTATTGGATCAACCCTCCAGCCAGAAAGCAACTATGACATATGAACACTGGACATAACACAAAAAGAGCAAGCAAAAAGTAGGCAGACACTGCAAGGAAATGACACCTGAAAAAAGGGAATAACACTGGGTGAGTTTCCTGCTTTTACAGCTTTTAGTCTTAGGCTGATCTGCAGCTATGACAGAGAAGACAGCTAAGATTTTAATATATAACATACAGCTTACTGGATTACTATATGTCGAGATTTAGGATGACTATAGCCACTCCAAAGGGAAAAGAGAAATTTCAGAAAGAAGACAGCAAGAAAAGATTAGACCTGAGTTCTATATATTAGCTCTACTCAAATCTCTGGCTGACCCGTGAACTGCATAAATGCAGAGCAGACTCCAAAAAGGCCGTCTAAGAATAAAGAAAATGAGTTGAGAGGTGAGCTGTTGCCCAAAGCTGAAGAGGCAGTTTTCCAACTTAACCATTTTGTTAAATAAGTCAATAATCTTCAGGGAAATATAACAAAACAAAGAGATTCTACAACGTATCATTCACAAAATCCAGAAAACAAGGAAACAGGACAAAGTGAAACCCATTCTCAATGGAAAATACAAAAGAAAAGTACAACTCTGAGATGAAAAAATGTTGGAATTATTTAAAAATGAATTTAAATCAGTGATTATAACTATGATCAAAATAAATATACTCATAATAAATGAAAAGACAAAAAATCTTGGCAGAAAAACAGACGCTATAAAAAAAGAACCAATGGGGGGCCAGCCCTGCGGTGTGGTGGTGAAGTTCTCATGTTCTGCTTCAGTGGCCCAGAGTTTGCAGTTTCAGATCCCAGTGAGGACCTAGCATCACTCATCAAGCCGCACTGTGGCGACATCCCATGTAAAATAGAGGAAGAATGCCACAGATATTAGCTCAGCAGCAGTCTTCCTCAAGCAAAAAGAGGAATATTGGCAACAGATGTTAGCTCAGGGCCACTCTTCCTCACTAAGACAAAAAAGAGAAAGGAAAGGAAAGGAATACCACCAGAAGGGACAAACAGAAAAAAAATAGTAAAAGTATTGACCTAAATCAAACTATCTCAATAAGCACATTAAATGTTAATGGATACAAAACCACAATAAAATGTAGAGAATGTCAGAATGAATTTTTAAAAATTAAGCCCAATTATAAGCTATGTACAAGAGGCATATTTTAAATGTAAAGATAAAATGAAGTATAAAGTAAATGGATGGAAAATATATGTCTTACATAAAGATATAAAAAATAAGCATAAGAAAGTTGGAACTGGATATATTATTATCAGATAAAGTAGAATTTAAGACTAAAAATATTACCAAAAATAAAGACATTCCATAAAAAATAGGAGTCAATTCTTTAGAAAGATGTAACAATAACATGTATTTATCTAATAATGGAACTTTAAAATACATGAAACAAAAATGGACAGAACAAAAGAAAAGATAGAGATATTAACACTTCTATCTCAGCAACTGGTAGAAATACTAGACATAATATTTAATAATCCTAATTGATATTTACAGAGCACTATAATGCAGAAACTGCAAAAAACACATTCTCTTCAAATACACATGGTATGTTCATCAAGATAGACCAGATGCTGCATCATCTGTAAACATTCCAATAAATGAAAGGATTGGACTCGTAAAGAATAGGTTTTCTGACCACAATGAAATTAAATTAGAAATCAGTAAAATAACAATCCTTTCTATGTTCAAAGAGATATAGGACAAATTGGAGCATTTTGGAAGAGAACTGGAAACTCTTTTTTAAAAAAAGAACCCAATGAAATTTTATATCTGAAAGATTCAATAGTGGATATTAAGAATTCAGAAAATTGAGAAATGTACATCTAAATCACTAAGGGGTCAAAGAAGATATCATGAGGGAAAATAGAAATATGGTTTACTGAATCGTAATGAAGCCATTATATGTAAAACTTGTAGGAAATAGTTAAAGCAATGCTCACAAGGCAATCTATGTTGGTAAAAGCATACATTAGAAAAGAAGCAGAAAAATCGATGCACTGTGAAACTATCTCAAGAAGTAAGGAAAAGAATAATAAACCCAGAGAAAATAGAAAAATCTAAAAAGTCTTAAAACTGAGAAGTCTAGGACACTGTAGTGAAGCAAGGAAAAAATAATTTGTATCTCTGTATTTCACCAACTGTTAGAAAATAATATGTTTTTAAAGATGCTACTTACAATAGCATCAAGTAGTACATATTACCTAGAAGTAAAACTAATATCTATACAGACAAATATAACACATTATTTAAAAAATTAAATATATAAATTGAAGATATGTTATATTTATAGACAGGAAGACTGAAAATGAAAACATCACTCCTCCCCAAACTAATCTGTAGATACTCTGAAATCTCAATCCAAACACTAACAGGTGTATGTTGGGGAGGGAGAGTGTGTGTGTGTCTGTGTGTATGAAAGAGAAATTAAAACTTGACATCTGACATTTCCCAAGTGGATTCCAAAATTTATGCATAAATGTGAAGGGCCAAGGGCCAAGAGTAGCCTTGAAGATGAGAGGATTTGTTTACTGGATTCTAAAACTTATTATTAAGCATCAGTAATTAAGACAATGTGGCATTGGCTCAAGGAAAGACAAATAGATGAAAGACGTAGGCTGACTGAATGGATAGTCCAAAAACAGACTGACACATATGTGGATGCTTGATTTACAACAAAGGTTGTATCTTTGTTGTAAAGGTAAGTAAAGAACAATCATTTCAATTAACTATGTTGATACAATTGTATATACATAGTGAAAAATTGATATTTGACCGTTATGCTAAATACAAAGCAAACAAACAACATAAGCAATTTCAAGTAAATTATATATCTAATGTAAAAGGCAACGATATAGCTCCTAGATAATAATATACGAGAATATCATCACAACCTTAAGTAGGAAAGATCTTCTTTAAAAAGACACAAAAAGTGTTAGCCATAAAGAAAAAGGCGGATAAGTTGGACTACATTAAAATTTAAAACTTCTATCCTTCAAAAGATACCATTTTTGGAGTAAAAAAGAAAGCTCAAAGCAAAAATATTTGCAACGTGTAAATCCAATAGAAGACATATCCAGAATATATAAAGAACTCCTATAAGTCAATTTCTAAAGATGCACAACCAAATGAAAACTGGTAAAGAGATTTGAACAAACACCTTAACAAGAATATACCCAATTGGCCCATAAACTTGCTGGTTACCAGGAAGATGCAAATTAAAAACACAAGAAAATGCAGCTATACACTCATGAGAATGGGTAAAGTTAAAATATTGCAAAGATAAGGAAAAATAGGCATTCTCATACATTGCTGATGCGAATATAAATTGGTACAATTTCTTTGAAAACAGTTTGTCATCATATATACTATATACTTTTAAAAGTGGAAGATATGGGGCTGGCCCTGTGGCCTAGTGGTTAAGTTTGTGCATTCCTCTTCAGCAGCACGGGGTTCACTGGTTCAGATCCTGGGCACAGACCTATGCACCACTCTTCAAGGCGTGCTGTGGTGGCATCCCACATAGAAGAACTAGAATGACCTACAACTAGGATATGCAACTATGTACTGGGGCTTTGGGGAGGGAAAAAAGAGGAAGATTGGCAACAGATGTTAGCTCAGGGCCAATCTCCCTTAAAAAAAAGAAAGTGAAAGAGATGCATAACCTACGCCTAAGAAAATCCATTCCTAAATAAACTCCCAGTGTTGTGCTGGTAAATGTTGAACATCTAGCTCTCTGGTGGAGGATGGGATTTCTTATTTGTAGTATTTACTGATTTTCACAGAGTAAACATTCCTACCATGACTGATTCCAAGCTACCAACAAAATGCCACTGAACTTAGACTTGGAAAGAGATGAACATAATTGGCTCTTGCGAGCCAGTGGGAGTCAGCCTCAATATACAACTATAAATACCCAATAGAAATGTATTCACATGTCCAATAAGAAACATTAATAAGGGGCCCACCTGGTGGTGCAGCAGTTAAGTGCACACATTCCGCTTCAGCTGCCCAGGGTTCACTGGTTCGGATCCTGGGTGCAGACATGGCACCACTTGGCACACTATGCTGTGGTAGGCATCCCACATATAAAGTGGAGGAAGATGGGCACAATGTTAGCTCAGGGCCACTCTTCCTCAGCAAAAAAAAAGGAGGATTGGCAGCAGTCAGCTCAGGGCTAATCTTCCTCAAAAAAACAAAACAAAACAAACAAACATTAATAAGAATGTTCACTAGGGTATTATTAGCATTAGTCAAAAACTAAAAGCAATCAAGATGCTCTTCAGTGATATAATGGATACATAAATTGAAGTATATTAATACAATGGAATAATATACAGCAATGAAAATGAACAAACCATGATTTTATGGAATAAATTCAATGCATATTAAAAATAAAATATTGAAAGAAAAGACATAATAAACAGTGTGGTTCAATTTATTTTTAAAAGTTCAAAAAACTTGTAAAATTAAATTATAGTGTTTATGCACATTTAGGTGATAAAATAATCAGAAAAACTACTGAAATGTTTTTATAAAATCAAGATAACAATCACTTCTGTGGGGGTGGAAATAGTAGTGATTAGGAGAAGGCAATGTGGAGAATCTCCGGAATGCTGACAGTATTCTCTTTCTTGTCCTAGATGTTCATTTTGTGATAATCATGAGTTGTGCATTCATGTTGTAGGCCTTCTTGTATGTTGTTATATTTATTTTTTTAAGTTTTTTTAAAGTAAGCAGGAATCTGCTAGAGGTGTCTGAGAGAAAACTTTTTTTCCATATGAAAGGGGATAGATGCAGCTGGTGCAACCCATCCCTGTCATTTTCTTTCTCCCTGGAATACAGGAAGTCATGGCACCCATATTGCAACCACAAAGGAAAGGCCAAGAGATTTGGAAGAAATTATCCCTGACTTGTTGAGCTGTGAGCCCACACCAGCAATTGCCTGCCTCTGGACTTCTTGCTATGTGATGAAAACAAATCATGGGTTTTTTTAAGAAGAAAGGGGAGGATAGAGTTGAGGTAGTGTAACAGAACTTAGTTGCTTTTGATAATATATCTAAATTTCTAAATATGTCCGTTCCCTCACAAGAGTAATGATAACTGATTTATGTGGTCATTATAAGGATTAAATTACACATGTAAATAAAAAACATCGCATAATTCCTAACACATAACAGGTACTAAAAAATGTCAATTTCTATTACTCTGAAACACTTATATTGAAGACAGGGGGCCTCCAATATCAGTCATTCACACATAAAATGTTTTATATTTTTCTGAGTTTTTTGTTTTATTTTATTTTGTTTTTGTATCCTTGATGTTAGTGACCATGGCGATGTGTGTCTTTGTGTGTGTGTGTGTGTGTAATGAAGATACTTAAATGTGTCATATTCTTCACATCAAGAATCTAGGCTCTATCCATCTTGTGCTGTATTATGATAGAGAAAAAATCAAACATTAAACATAAATGTACTACACGGACTTCTTAATAAATTTGCAAATTATGAATTTCGTATTAGTCTTACCCTTATGCAATCTGTTATAACAGATATATGAACATAAAGGTAACATATTCTATCAGTTTTTCATATCCTTTGTTTTAAAAGTCTCTTCATTTTAGATATTCTTATTTAAAATTTTTTTGAAGAATTTCTGCTAACTCAAATCTGGATGTTAGTGATTATGGAAAGAGAATTGCTGAAATTTCTCACCAACTGGGTTCTCTTGACCTAAAGGAAAAGCATGATTTCCCTGAATGGTGTGGGCAATTTCTAGTTGCCTAAGTATGCATATTTTCCATTTCCTCTGTTTTCAACTCTTTCTTCTATTTTCTATCGGTGTCATCTTCCTTCAAGTATTTGGAATGACAATAGCTGAAGGAGGGAACGGAACTTCGCCTTCACTTGTGTTTCCTAAGCTGTCTCCTGAGCAGAGTGAGAAGTAAGTGTTGTGGTAGATGTTCAAGCGGAACTTCAGTGCAGTTGTAGTGAACAAGGACTCAGTGGAACAAAATCATCGTTCCCTCCATCCGACTTTGATATTCCCCACTATACCATACTGATGAATGCCAGATGACTCTCACATTTGCCCTAAGATCTTCACTGCCCTTTCAGTTTCTAATGGTATTGTGAAGCTCCTTAGGGAGTCTTGACTTCATGCCTCTGTCAGACTGACTCTTTTCATGAATCCGTCTTCATGCATATAACAGCATGATAGACACTATTAAAGAGCCCAGATAACATATCAGAGAGACATTTTAAAAGGATTGTTAAACATAAGAGGTATTATTATACATATAAGAGAGAATTCCATTGATCCACAGGACAGAAGTTCTGTAGGAAGCCAACTAAAACATCAATGTATTCTAACATTTAAAACTCAACAGCTAATTCCATGCAAACTATTAACAATGAGAAAAATGTGATGGGAAAAATTGAGTGGGCCTGCTTTCATAGACAATAGCAGATGTGTGAGCCAGATTATACAGTATAGGGGGTGAACACACACACACACACCCCTCATGCTCCTCTATTTCCCATAAATTAGATTCTGAAAAGCTATTCACTAATAAATCCCTTGTCTTACGTCCAAAGTAACAACACTGTGCAAGAGACTTTTGAAAATATTAGCAAGCAAATTGATATTTTTTGTGAAGTATGATTGCACTGGAATAAGGAAAAGATCCTAACTAAATGAGCTTCTATTACACCACCACATCAAGACGTAATGGAGGCTGGAGCTTGTCTACTTATGTTCTGTGAAGCATGACTTTCAGTTTCCTGATCCACCACTTGTCCATCACATCATTCAAATACTGCACATTCCTTCAGGGCTGGGATGGTCCTGCCCTACTCTCAGCCCCCATTGCCCAGAGACAAAAATCGCTGGCTCTTAACAAAGTAAAAAAAACATTTAAAGGTGTTTAATCTAATGGGGAGTCATGAGAATGCAGCCAATCACACAACCATATATGCAGGCTGTTAAAAACAGAGCAAATGGGTAACTGCTCAGGGCCTCACTTAAGCAAAGCCTTGAGTGATAGATGAAGTCAAATATAATCTAGGAGAATGGACTGCAGGAAAATACATACTATTGAAGGAAAATTCTATGAGAATTCTAAACATGAAGGAAAATGGGAGGAAAAACACAAAGAAAAACATTAAATAAAAGTAGAGCAGACTCAAAGGGCCCTAAATATTACTGTCACTTGTTATAAATTCTACAGACATCTCTAGTTAAAAACACTTTTTCATTAGAAGCACCCAGGAAATTACCTCAAATGATATATAACTTCACTTTGTTGCAAATTTTAAAACTCTTGTAAAAAAATAATTTTTTAGATAGAGTTGTAGGACTTTTTAAAATTTTCCCCAAGGATATTTGCATTTTTGTTGTTTCTTTAAGTTTAGTTTAAAACTAAAAATAATATACATGCTCACCTAAGTTTTTTCAAACCCATGTCAAATATAATTGATGGTATAATTTTAATTTGTAAAAGTTTTTAAATGATATACAAATAATATGTTTCACAAGGATACAAAAGAAACTGCCAATAATAGTGCTCTAATAGTGGACATTACACAGTATTTAATGACTAAAGAATAATCACGGGACCCAGAATGACAATGCTTAAAAATTTATGGCTTTTTTCAGGAAAAGGATACAGTACAAGCCCCACATCATATGCCATCAGGGAAATGCAAATTAAAACAATTAGATACCACTACACATCTGCTAGAATGGCCAAAATCCACACACTGACAACACCAAATGCTGGTAGGGATGTGGACCAACAGGAACTCTCATTCGTTGCTGGTGGGAATGCAAAATGGTGCAGACACTTTGGAAGACAGTTTAACAGTTTCTTACAAAACTAAACATACTCTTACCATACAATCTAGCTGCCATGCTCCTCGGTATTTACCTAAAGGAGTTAAAAACAAGTCCACACTAAAACCTGCACCTGCATGTTTACAGCAGCTTTGTTCATAATGCCAAAACTTGGAAGCAATCAAGATATCTTTCAGTTGGTGAGTGGATAAATAAAGTGTAGTACATTCAGAGAATGGAATATCATCCAGTGCTAAAAAGGAACGAGATATCAAGACATGAAAAGACACAGAGGAAACTTTCATTACTAAGTGAAGAAAGCCAATCTGAGAAGGCTACATACTGTATGATTCCTAACTATATTACATTCTCGAAAAAGCAAAACTATGGAGACAGTAAAAAGATCAGAGGTTGTCAGGTGTTGTGGTCAGGTGAAAGGATGAATAGGGAGAGCACAGAGGATTTTTAGGGCAGTGAAAATACTTTGTATAATACTGTAATGGTAGATACATGTCATTATGCATTTGTCAAACCCATAGAATGTACAACACCAAGAGTGAACCCCAAGGGAAACCATGGACTTTGGGCGATCATGATGTGTCAATGTAGGTTCATCAATTTTAACAAATGTACCAGTCTAGTGGGCAATGCTGTTAATAAGGAGGCTACACATGTGTCGGGGTTGGAGTATATGGAACATATCTGTACCTTTCTCTCAGTTTTGCTGTGAATCTAAAATTTCTCCAAAACAAAGTCTTTATTAAAAAAATAATAATTGGGAGTCAAAAGTTCAAAAAATCAACAAAAGTCAATCTAAATGTCTGCAAAATTCTGATATTCTTTGAATAAGGGTACAAGGCCAAGAATTTTTTTAAAAAATATACAATATAGCAACAGTATTAAACAAGTATATGCTTCTCAGTTAAAGGCTGCCTCACAGCAAGAAATCCAAGGAGACTAGATGAGTACTCTGTTGCCCTCCCTCTGCAAGGGTGCACTTTCTTGGATCAGGAACCACCACTATGTGCACAGAAAATTTTGGAACCAGAAAGTCTAAAATGGGGTCTCAGCTGCACTGTTTTTCATTCATTTGTTTTAAATTTTGCTGGTCACATAGACATAATTCTACTACATAATCAGCCTCAACAGTAGAACCCTCCGTGGGTCTCGCTGAGACCAGGTGCAAATCATGAGTCTCATTGTTATTAGTTTATTCTTTCAGTAAGATACCTCAGGATAATTCCAGACCTACTGAGTCAGCCCTCACGGTACAAGCAGTTTCTTTGGTGAAGAACAAGAGTGTTGAACAGTGGAGAGATTTTGCTTTTTTTCTTTAATATGCTTTGTTATTGCTTAGAGCTTGAGTGTTTTAAGAAAGTGTCTTCCTTTACAGAGACTGTTACGCATTAGCAGATACCATCCACTCTAAGTCAAACTAGAAATGAATTGTTGTGAATAAAATGTGAGCACTATTGTTATGAAAAGTCTTGCTAGTGGAAGGCAAGACTCTCTGTACTTGGTGACCTCAAGAATAGTTAAAAACAACAAGGGAGAACTATTTCCCATTTGATCAACATTTAACTTCAGTCTTCTCTTCTAAAAAATCATTCCCAGCACATCAGTGGAGCATGGAAGCACTTTACAACAGATCATTTAACCCAGAATGAGATGAGGATTCTCTAAAAAGCTTATCATATACGTCAAGCACTAAGGTGCTGAACACAGGAACAATTAAGGCCCATTCAAAACTCTGGTACTGCCATCTCTCCATTCTTTCTTCATCCATAAGCTGAAGCTCATATTTAAAGTTGCAAATCCTATCATTAATAATCATGCTGCATGGCGAGGAGGATTACAGGTCCCTGTCTCTACCTCAGGGATAAGGGGGAATTTTAGAAGAAAGAGAAGTTAAAGCTGAGTAGGGAATGATAATAAAAGGGGTATATAAAGGCTACCCTAATTTTTACCTGATGAATTCCACATGTAACTTATAGCGGAAGGGTGATTATGAACTCAGCCAATTATAATAGACTGGATTTTTGAGTTAGTTAACAGGTATTTCTTGAGCATGGAATAAATGCCAGCACTGTTTTCTCCTTGGCTCTCAAGGAGTGTACGAATCAGCAATGTCATCCAGGAACTTCAACTTGTCCCGCGTTTGTCTTGTACTTCAAATCTGATGAGTCTGTGTCACTGTTGAAACGCTGCTGGGTCTCGCATTGAATGAAATTCAATTCCAGTTTGCAGAAGATTTTGATAGTCCACCGCGGCTGTTTTAGAAAACATAGCACTGGTTTCTGATTTATTTTTGTCTCTTTGTTTACTTTTTAATTGTTGTGATTTGTAGCTGAGTTAAAAAATAATGGCAGTTTAATTGGTTTAAGTTGTAGCTATTGTTTTCCAGTTTAGGGCTCACAGTTTGGCTCTGAGTCCTTCTTAATCACTACTTGTTTTAAATAAGCAACATACAAGATGCAGAAAAAAACTTTTTGCCACATTCACCTAGTAACATCACCTTTTTTAAGCAAATTAGTCTTCTTGGAATGTCTATAAATAACTTAAGAAAACAAAATTCTGAAATTACCTGCTTGGTGAAAGAAGGAATTTTCTACATAAAATGAGAAGTTGGGGAAATCATTAAATGGTTGGGGAAACAACTGGAAAACTTTTATTCAGTCCTAACAATTACTCCCACTCACAGCACACACCGCGTTCTTGGTGCAAAAGCTTTCACTTCAACTCTTTATGTCCCACTAAAGAGAGTGCATCAGAATGCTAGTGAATAAGTGGCATTACTAGGGACATTGACTCTACTCTAATTATATAAGTAAATCAATTAACACATCAATAATTAATAGTAACATTATTTGCAACACACCTTGCATCTTGTCAAAACACACTGTGTCAAGACACCATGGAGGAGAAGTGCAGAAGACACAGCATTATCTGAGGGCTGAACGTGCCTTAGACTTACGCAGCATATAGGAATGCCTCTGTGAGGCATCTGAAGGGAGTGTTTTGTGTTGTTTTTAAGGTAGGGTGCTGATGGAAATGAACCAGTAGAGTGAAAGGAATTGATGATATAAAAGAAAAGAGGGAGAATTGTAGAAGCAAAGTTTTGAGAGGACAAAAGGAAATGGTATGTATAATCCAGGGCACAAAGGGAGTGGTATGTTTGACTTTGGTAGGAGCGTGGACACTCCAGGTAATAGCAAAGCAAAAACACATAGTGCAGGTGAATGGATACAGTATTACTCCATTTCTCTTACTGAAGTATCAGAGGAAACTGTATCAGCATAGAATGAGAAAGGAAGAGGCAGAGAGCAAATATACAAGGGGAGTTTGGAGGGACTACTAGGCAGCATTGAGCACCCAT
Organism: Equus quagga; assembly: GCF_021613505.1. Classification (NCBI taxonomy): domain Eukaryota; kingdom Metazoa; phylum Chordata; class Mammalia; order Perissodactyla; family Equidae; genus Equus; species Equus quagga. The sequence goes on from NC_060274.1 coordinate 58,933,787, forward strand.
TCAAGACGTGAGTCCTGCACCCTCTGTTCAGAGGGACTTGCCCAGGGATTAATTTGTCATTGGGTAGTCCACAATAGATGAAGGCTTGGCAATGAGTCCTTTTTATTCTTTTCCCTGCTCCCTCCAATGGAAGTCTTTGTTACCTCCTGTTCCTCTACTTCTTTCTTTCCATCTGAGCTCTCCTGTTTCCTCAGTCCCATGTCTAGCCCTGGACTTTTAAACTCTTTGAAAGAAGAAAACAAAAAAACACCCTCAGTAAACACACATTAAAATTTTTCTAGTTCAGTTTTTCTTCCTCCTTCTATTCTTCTTTTCCTTTCCTTCTCATGTCAGTCCCTTCCTTTCCTGAGAATTCAATAGTGAAACAATTAGTGGGACAGAGCATGGCAGGCATCTGCACTAGAAGTCAGGAGTTGGGGTAGTCATAGTGGCCCAGAGAATGGCGGCAAACCTAAACAGAGTAAGGAGGACATTCACGTAGGGGCCATGGGTACAAATTTTCAGGAAAACTTGCATTTCTGATAATGTTAACTTTTTCAGATATAGTGGGATAAATGTGAAAGGAGAGAAGAAAAGAAAATCATGGCATAAAGCACAAATTCTAAGAGGGGTCCTGAATAGCATGATGACAGAGAGCAGCTTTGGAGAAAATGATGCTAAAACTAGCTCTCATTTAGCCATAGATCCATACATCCCAGGACACCCCAGTAGGTGTTGAGAATCTAGGCTCCCCAGGTATCTTAAAAGATCCCAAAAGAGCCAAAGGTTCCACAAAAGTCCTCTATCCCTTCGGAGCAATGCCAGGGAATTTCAGTGATGCTGCAGACCTGTACCTTCCCAACTAAATGTACTTGGGACAAGAGGCAAAAACCTGTCTCCCCAGGTCAAGACACCCAATTAACACAAAAACAATGTTCTGAGACTACATGCTGAGGAGTTATAGCATGCTGGACCTCTGTGCAAAGGAAAGGGGCAATGTGCGAGAGCAAGAAATCATATCCTCAGACGTGACAACAGCAAATCTTTTTTACTAAAAGAAGTCTCCATTCAAGATGAAACATAACTGAAAAATATCAAACTGCCCTTTGACTCCTGTAAAATAGCTCACCAGGAAAAAAATTCTGTTAAATCGTATCCATTTTTACAACAAAGTGGAGTAATTGGCAGTTCTAAGTGATTCCCAAGACTAAGCATAGCTGCTATTCCTTCTGTGTAAAAGCATCTTGTTTTAATGCAGTCACCACCACATTCTTAAAACTTCATATCATCCCTTCGTCACACTCACCACCTACCAGTAGGCCCTGAAAACCTGAGGAAAGCTGACATCTCGTTTCCACACATTTGACTGCTCTACCTCAGTGGTCCAGAAACAGTCATGGGAGCAGTTAGACTGACCACCCCCTCTCCTCTCAATAAACAAGCAACATCTGTTCCCTAGTAGTCTGCCTTTCACTCACTCCAAATTAATTTGACAATGCTTTAGAACTTAGGAAAGAAGGCATAGCGAGGCTGGACTCTGAGGACACCCTGGCTGGCAGTGCAGTGGAGAACTTTCTTGGGGGAAATGAAAAACAAAATAAGGAGAGTTTGGAAGATGGTGGTATAGGAGAATCCTGAGCTCACCTCCTCCCACAGACACAGCAAGCCTACAACTACATGTGGAATAACTTCCTCTGAGAGAGATCTGGAAACTAGATGAGAACCTCCACAACAAGGGACAACACCAAGAGGGGTGGAAGAGGTAGAGATACAGCCTTGCCGAGAAAAAAAAACACGCCCACGGTTGTTCATGGCCAGAAGCGATCTCAAAGGTACACAGCTTTTCCTGGAGGAGCAAGGGATTCAAGCTCCACATTTGGCACCCCACCCCTTAGACTCAGCACAGGAGAGACAAGAACCCAAAACACCTGGCTTTCAAAACCAACAGGGAATATGTCCATGAAAGACACAGAACTTCAGGGAAAGAGAAACCTGCTCTTAAAGGGCCCGTGCACAGACTCACCCAACCCAGAAACCAGCACAAAACACCAGATAGAAAAGTGCACAGTCTGTTAGTAAAAGAGACTCAGTAAGCTTGGAGCACCTCCTGGAGAGGCAGGAAGTAGCTGCCACCCCTCCAGCAACTGAGACTCTGGCAGTAGCCATTTTTGTTACCTAGTTCATCCATGTTGACACAGACACTGGCAGGTGCCATTTTGGAATCCTTCCTCTAGCCTGTTAGCCCCAGGGCCTGTCCTGACCACTAGAGCACTGGAGGTAGGCATGCACAGCTGGTCAGTACAAGCAGCCCTCTCCAGTGACATGCCTCACCCACCAGCACCCCACAGCAGACTTATCAAACCATGCCTCACAACCAGCCACACAGGGGATCTTCCTCACCCACCAACATGCCTAAAACAGTCATGTGCTGTTTTACTAGGTGCCTGCCTGCCCACCAGCAAGTCTGAGGCAGTAGTATGCCCACAGACCCAAACAGCCAGCCTGCAACAAGGACTTGCCCTGCCCATGAGCACATGCAAGGAAGTTGTACACCAACAGACCATACAGCCAACCCAAAGTGGAGGCCTGCCCTACCTAAAAACAAGCTAGCAACAGTAGTGCAATGGGGTCACACACCCAGGGGTACCATGGGTCTTCCCTGCCCACCAGTGACCCAGCAGCAGTCATGGGCTGCACAGCCAGTCTGCAGCCCCATCCATCATTCCCCCCAGGCAGTTGTACACTGATGGGCCACACAGTCAGGCCATGCCAGGGGCCTGCCCTTGCTCACCAGCATGCCCAAGGCAGTTGTGCACTGCTGAGCTACACACAGCCAGCCCATGCCAGAGGCCTGGCCCACCCAACAGCAAGCCAGTAGCAATCACGTGACCCCAGGCCTAGCAACCAACCACACCAGGGGCTTGCCCCACTCACCAGTGAGATCACAGCAATCATGTGCCTCTGGGCCTCATAACAGCCAAATCGGGGGCCTGAGCCACTCACCAGTGAACCTGCAACAGTCGTGCATCACCAGGCCTCACAGGCAGCTGCACTTGGGGCCTGCCTAACCAATAGCATGCCCACAGCAGCTACACGTGGTCAGGCCTTGCAACCAGCTGGGCGAGGGCCAGACTCACCTTTCTGTAGGCCTGCAGCAATAGCAGCCCCACCACAAGAGAAGGGCACATGCAACCCACACAGAGTAGAGCCTTGGAGCATTTGGCAAGGGTGAAGAGAGAGGAGCACACTGCTGGGCTCCATAAGACATCTCCTACATAAGCCCACTTTTCCAAGATCAGAAGACATAGCTGACCTACCTAACACATAGAAATAAGCACCAAGAAGCTGACAAAATGAGGAGACAGAGGAATATGTTCCAAATAAAAGCACAGGACAAATCCTTAGAGAAAGATTGAACAAAACAGAGACAAACAATCTGATAAAGAGCACAAAGTAATTGTCATAAGATGCTCACTGAACTCAGGAGAAGAATAAATGAACACAGTGAGAACTTCAACAAAGAGTTAGAAAACATAAAAAAGAAACAATAAGAGTTGAAGAATATAATAATTGAAATGAAAAATTCACTAGAGGGAATCAACAGCAGAATAGATGACACAGAAGAACAGATCAGTGATCTGGACAACAGAGTAAAGGAAATCAACCAAGCTGAACAGAATAAAAGAAAAAACAATTAAAAAGACAAGGACAGTTTAAGGGACCTCTGGGACAACATCCAGCATACTAACAGTCACATTACAGGTGTCCCCGAAAGATAAGAGAAATACAAATGGGCAGAGAACTTATTTGAAGAATAGTTGAAAACTTTCCTAAATAGGGCAAGAAAACAGACATCCAGGTGCAGGAAACACACAGAGCACCAAATAAGATGAACTCAAAGAGGCTCCCACCAAGATTCATAATAATTAAACAAGAATTAAAGGTAAAGAGAGAATCGTAAAAGCTACAAGAGAAAGCAACAAGTTACATACAAAGAAACCCCATAAGGCTATCAGCCGACTTTTCAGCAGAAACTTTACAGGCTAGAAGAGAGTGGCACAATATAGTCAAAATGCCTAAAGGAAAATACCTGTAACCAGGAATATTATATCCAGCAAGATTATCATTCAGAATGGAAGGAGAGAGAGTTTTCCAGATAAGCAAAAACTAGAGGAGTTCATTACCAATAAACTGGCCTTACAAGAAATGTTAAAGAGGCTTCTTTAAGTGGAAAAGAAAGGTGCACACATAGAAATAAGAAAATTATCAAAGAAAAAATATCACTGGTAAAGGCAAATATATGGTAAAGGTAGTGTATCAACCACTTATAAAGCTGGTAGGAAGGTCAAAAGACAAAAGTACTAAAATTGTTTATGGCTACAATAAGAGGTTAAGGAATACACAAAATTAAGAGGTAAAATATGATGTGAAAAACATAAAATGTGAATGAGGGGGGAGTAAAAATGTAGGGCTTTTAGTACGAGGTCAAACTAGAGACCATCAACTTAATATACATTGACATATACACAGGTTGTTATATATAAACCTCATGGTGACCACAAACCAAAAACTTATAATAAATATACAAAAAAAGAGAAAGGAACTCAAACTTAACACTAAAGAAAGTCATCAAATCACAAAGGAAGAGAGAAAGAGAAGCAGAAAGGAACAGAGAAGAACTACAAAAAAATCCAGAAAAAAAGTAACAAAATGGCAATAAGTACGTACCTGTCAACAATCACTTTAAATGTAAATGGACTAAGTGCTCCAATCAACAGGCATAGGGTGGATGAATGGATATTTTTTAAAAGACCCATATATATATACTGTATACAAGAGACACACTTCAGATAAAGACACTCACAAACTGAAAGTGAAGAGATGGAAAAAGATACTCCATGCAAATGGCAATGAAAAAAAAGCTGGGGTAGCAATACTTATATCAGACAAAATAGACTTTAAAACAAAAACTGAACAAGAGACAAAGAAGGGCCCTACATAGTGATAAAGGGAACAATCCAACAAGAGGACATAACACTTGTAAATATCTATGCACCCAACACAGGAGCACCTAAATTTATAAAGCAATTATCAACAGATCTAAAAGGAGCAATTGACAGTAGCACAATAATAGTAGGGGACTTTAACACTCCACTTACATCAATGGATAGATCATCCAAACAGATCAATAAGGAAACATTGGCCTCAAATAACACATTAGACCAGAGGGACTTAATAGATATATACAGAACATTCTATCCAAAAACACACATTCTTTTCAAACACACATGAAACATTATTCAGGATAGATCACATTGTAGGCCACAAAACAAGTTTCAATACATTTTAAAAGGTTGAAATAACATCAAGCATTGTTTCCTACCCCAATAGTAGGAAACTAGAAATCAGCTATGAGAATAAAACTGGAAAAGTCACAAATATGTGAAGATTAAACAAAATGCTACTGAACAACTATTGGGTCAATGAAGAAATCAAAGGAGAAATCAAAAAATGCCTGGAGACAAATGAAAATGAAAATAGGACATACCCAAAATTTATGGGACCCAGTGAAAGCACTACTATGAGGGAAGTTTATATCAATACAGGCCTACCTCAAAATCAAGAGAAATCTCAAATAAATAATCTAACATTACACCTAAATAAACTAGAAAAAGAAGAATAAACAAAGCCAAAAATCAGTAGAAGAAAGGAAATAATAAAAATCAGAGCAGAAATAAATGATAGAGTAAAAAGACAATAGAAAAGATCAATGAAACTAAGAGCTGGTTCTTTGAAAAGGTAAACAAAACTGACAAACCTTTAGCTAGACACACTAAGAAAAAAAGAGGGAAGTCTCAAATAAATAAATCCAAAACTAAAAAATGAGAAATATCAGCAGATACCACAAAAATACAAAGGATTATAAGAGAATACAATGAAAAGCTATATGGTAGAAGAGATGGATAAATTATTAGAATCATACAACCTTCTAAAACTGAATCACAAAGAAATAGAGAATCTGAATAGACCAATCACAAGTAAGGAGAGTCAAACAGTAATCAAAAACCTTCCAAAAAACAAAAGTCCAGGCTTCTCTGGGGAATACTACCAAACATTCAAAGAAGATTTAATACCCATCCTTCTCAAACTATTCCGAAAAATTGAAGAGGAGATATTTCCTAACTCATTTTACAAGGCAAACGTTACCCTGATACTGAAACCAGACAAGGACAACACAAAAAGGAAAATTACAGGACAATATCCTTGATGAACATAGATGCAAAAGTCCTCAACAAAATATTAGCAAATCAAATAGAAAATTATATTAAAAGGCTCATACACCATGATCAAGTGGGATTTATTCCAGGGATGCAAGAATGGTTCAACATCCACAATTCAATCAATCTGACACACCACATTAACAAAATAAGACATAAAAATCACTGGATCATCTCAAAAGATTCAGAGAAAGAATTAACAAATTTCAGTATCCGTTTATGATAAAAACTCTGAATAAAATGGGTATAGAAGGAAAGTATCTCAACCTAATTACGACAAACCCACAGCCAACACCATACTCCATGGTGAAATTCTGACAACTATCCCTCTAATAACAGGAATAAGACAAGGACGCCCCCTCTTGCCACTCTTATTCAACATAGTATTGGAAGTCCTAGCCAGAACAATTAAGCAAGGAAAAGACATAAAAAGATCCAAATTGGAAGAGAAGTAAAATAGTCACTATTCATAGATGACATGATTTTATATACAGAAAACCCTAAAGAATTCACAAAAAAACTATTAGAAATAATTAATGAATATAGTGAAGTTGCAGGGTACAAAAATCAGTCACATTTCTATACACCAACAACAAACAAGCAGAAAAAGAAATCAAGAATACAATCCCATCTACAATCGCAACAAAAAGAATAAAATACCTAGGAATAAATTTAACCAAGGAAGTGAAAGACCTGTACACTGAAAACTATAAAACATCATTGAAAGAAATCAAAGAGACAAAGAAATGGAAAGATAATCCATGCTCATGGATTGGAAAAACAACGTAGTTAAAATGTCCGCACTTCCTAAAGCAATCTACAGATTCAATGCAATCCTTCTCAAAGTTTCCATGACATTTTTTTTAGTTTTAAATTAATTGTTTGAATAGATAATACATGCACATGGTTATAAATTCAAAAAGTATAAAAGGGTTTACAGTACAAAGTCTCCTCTATTATCCCAAGCCAATCAGTTCCTTTTCATGAGGGTGAACTTATTTTTTTTTTTATTGAGTTAATGATAGGTTACAATCTTGTGAAATTTCAGTAGTACATTATTGTTTGTCAGTCGTGTTGTAGGTGCACCACTTCTTGCTTTGTGCCCAGACTCCACTCCCCTTTTCCCCTGGTAGCCACTAATCTGTTCTCTTGTGTACATTTTCAAATTCCTCATATGAGTGAAGTCATACAGAGATTGTCCTTCTCTAATTGGCTTATTTCACTTAACATAATTCCCTCAAGGTCCATCTATGTTGTTGCAAATGGGACGATTTTGTTCTGTTTTACGGCTGAGTAGTATTCCATTGTATATATGTACCACATCTTCTTTATCCAATCATCTGTTCATGGGCACTTAGGTTGCTTCCATGTCTTGGCTATTGTAAATATTGCTGCAATAAACATTGGGGTGCATAGGACTTTTGGAATTGCTGACTTCAAGCTCTTTGGATAGATACCCAGTAGTGGAATGGCTGGATCGTATGGTAGTTCTATTTTTAGTTTTTTGAGACATCTCCATACTGTTCTCCATAGTGGCTGCACCAGTTTGCATTCCCACCAGCAGTGTATGAGGGTTCCTTTTTCTTCACAACCTCTCCAACATTTGTTACTATTAGTTTTAGATATTTTTGTCATTCTAATGGGTGTAAGGTGATATCTTAGCGTAGTTTTGATTTGCATTTACCTGATGATCAGTGATGATAAACATCTTTTCATGTGCCTATTGGCCATCCGTATATCTTCTTTAGAGAAATGTCTGTTCATGTCTCCAGCCCATTTTTTAATCGGGTTGTTTGATTTTTTGTTGTTGAGTTGTGAGAGTTCTTTATATATTATGGATATTAAGCGTTTGTCAGATATATGACTTGCAAATATTTTTTCCCAGTTAGTGGGTTGGTTTTTGTTTCAATCCTGTTTTCCTTTGCCTTGAAGAAACTCTTTAGTCTGATGAAGTCCCATTTGTTTATTCTTTCTATTGTTTCCCTTCTCTGAGAAGACATGGTGTCCGAAAAGATCCTTTCAATACTGATGTCAGAGTGTACTGCCTATATTTTCTTCTAAAAACCTTATGGTTTCAGGTCTCATCTTTAGGTCTTTGATCCATTTTGAGTTTATTTTGGTGAATGGTGATAAAGAATGGTCAATTTTAATTCTTTTGCATGTGGCTTTCCAGTTTTCCCAGCACCATTTGTTGAAAAGACTTTCTTTTCTCCATTGTAGGCCCTCAGCTCCTCTGTCGAAGATTAGCTGTCCATAGATGTGTGGTTTTATTTCTGGGCTTTCAATTCTGTTCCATTGATCTGTGCACCTGTTTTTGCACCAGTACCATGCTGTTTTGATTACTGTAGCTTTGTAGTATGTTTTGAAGTCAGGGATTGTGATGCCTCCTGCTTTGTTCTTTTTTCTCAGAATTGCTTTAGCAATTTGGGGTCTTTTGTTGCCCCATATGAATTTTAGGATTCTTTGTTCTAATTCTGTAAAGAATGTCATTGGGATTCTGATTGGGATAGCATTGAATCTGTAAATTGCTTTAGGTAGAACAGACATTAGGTAGAACATGTACATGGAATGTCTTTCCATCTCCTTATGTCGTCATCCAATTCTCTCAGAAAGGTCTTGTAATTTTCATTGTATAGGTTTTTCACTTCCTTAGTTAAATTCACCCCAAGGTATTTTATTCTTTTTGTAGCGATTGTGAGAGGTATTGTGTTCTTGAGTTCTTTTTCTGTTAGTTCGTTATTAGAATATAGAAATGCTACTGATTTATGTAAATTAATCTTATATCCTGCAACTTTGCTGTAGTCATTGATTACTCCTAAGAGTTTTCCAAAGGATTCTTTTGGGTTTTCTATATATAAGATCATGTCGTCTGCAAACAGCGAGAGTTTCAATTCTTCCCTCCCTATTTGGATTCCTCTTATTCCTTTTTCTTGCCTGATTGCTCTGGCCAGGACCTCCAGTACTATGTTAAATAAGAGTGGTGATAGAGGGCATCTTTGTCTCATTCCTGAACTCAGGGGGATGGCACTCAATTTTTGCCCATTGAGTATGATGTTGGCTGTGGATTTGTCATATATGGCCTTTATTATGTTGAGGTAGTTCTCTTCTATGCCCATTTTGTTCAGAGTTTTTATCATAAATGACTGTTGAATCTTGTCAAATTCTTTCTCTGCACCTATTGAGATGATCATGTGGTTTTTATTCCTCAGTTTGTTGATGTGGTGTATCACGCTGATTGATTTGTGGATGTTGAACCATCCCTGTGTCCCTGGTATGAATCCAACTTGATCATGATCCTTTTGATGAATTGCTGAATTCTAGTTGCCAGAATTTTGTTTAGAATTTTTGCATCGATGTTCATCAGCGACATTGGCCTGTAGTTCTCTTTTTTCGTGGTGTCCTTGTCAGGCTTTGGTATCAGCGTGATGTTGACATCATAGAATGTGTTAGGAACTGTTCCATCCTCCCTAATTTTTTGGAATAGCTTGAAAAGGATAGGTATTAAATCCTCTCTGAAAGTTTGGTAGAATTCCCCAGGAAAGCCATCTGGTCCTGGGGTTTTATTCTTTGGGATGGTTTTGATTGCTGTTTCAATCTCTTTCCATGTGATTGGTCTGTTCAAATTGTCTGCTTCTTCTTGAGTGAGCTTTGGGAGATTGTAGGAGTCCAAGAATTTATCCATTTCCTCTAGGTTATCCTGTTGGCATATAGTTTTTTTGTAGTATTCTCTTATAATCCGTTGTATTTCTGTGGAGTCTGTTGTTATTTCTCCTCTTTCATTTCTGCTTTTGTTTATTTGAGCTTTCTCCCTTTTTTCTTTGTAAATCTAGCTAGGGATTTGTCAATTTTATTTATCTTCTCAAAGAACCAGCTCTTTGTTTCATTGATCCTTTCTACTGCCTTTTTTGTTTCAATAGCATTTATTTCTGCTCTGATTTCTATTATTTCTCTCCTTCTGCTGACTTTGGGCTTTGTTTGCTCTTCTTTCTCTAATTCAGTTAGGTGTAGTTTAAGATTGCTTATTTGGGATTTTTCTTGTTTGTTAAGATGTGCCTGTATTGCGATGAATTTTCCTCTTAATACAGCTTTTGCTGTATCCCATATGAGTTGGTATGGCATGTTATCCTTTTCATTTGTCTCCAGGTATTTTTTATTTCTTCTTTAATTTCTTCAATGATCCATTGCTTATTCAGTAGCCTATTGTTTAGTCTCCACATCCTTGTGCCTTTCTCAGCTTTTCTTGTAATTAATTTCTAGCCTTACAGCATTATGATCGGAGAAGATGCTTGTTATTATTTCAATTTTTTTAAATTTGTAGAGGCTTGCCTTGTTTCCCAACATATGGTCTATCCTTGAGAATGTTCCATGTGCACTTGAGAAGAATGTGTATTCAGCTCTTTCAGGGTGGAGTGATCTATATATGTCTAGTAAGTCCAATTGTTTTAGTTTTTCATTCAGCTCCACTGTTTCCTTGTTTGATTTTCTGTCTGGATGATCTGTCCATTGATGTGAGTGGGGTGTTGAGGTCCCCTACTATTATTGTGTTGTTTTTAACATCTTCCTTTAGGTCTGTTAATAGTTGCTTTATGAACTTTGGTGCTCCTGTGTTGGGTGCATAGATATTTATAAGTGTTATTTCATCTTGATGCAGAGTCCCTTTGATCATTATATATTGTCCCTCTGTGTCTCTCTTTACCTGCCTTATTGTGAAATCCGTTTTGTCTGATATAAGAATTGCAACACCTGCTTTCTTTTGCTTGCTATTAGCTTGAAGTATTGTCTTCCACCCCTTCACTCTGAGCCTGTGTTTGTCCTTGGGGCTGAGGTGTGTTTCCTGGAGGCAACAAATTGTAGGATCTTGTTCTTTAATCCATTTTGCCACTCTGCGTCTTTTTATTGGAGAGTTCAATCTGTTTACATTGAGGGTGATTATTGATATATGTGGGTTTAATGCTGTCATTCTGTCACTTGTTATTTGGTTTTCCTGCGTTACCTTTGTTTCTCTTCCTGTGTGTTTTAGCCTACCTATTCACTTCTTCAATATCTTATGCTGGGCTTCTTAGATTTTTACTTATTTATGTTTTGTGACTTTGTTCTGTTTTTTAGTTTAGTGGCTACCCTGAAATTTGTATTTAGAGTCTCATGTATAATATAGTCTATTCTCTAGTGGCCTCTTACTTACTTGGCCAAGACTGATTAAGTCCATTTGCTCTTCCCCTCCTAAATTATTATTTTCATCTCTTATTCCAACTCATGTTATGAGTTTGTAGTCAGAGTGATAAGATCGTCTTTACTTTGGTGGTTTCCTTACCTTTATCCTAATGCTATAGTTGAATATTTGCTATCCTATTCTGGTTCTATCTATCTGTCTCCCTACTCTGTGGTTTGTGACCCCTTTCTCCCTTTTTTTCTTTTTTCAGGTATGAGGGTCTTCTTGAGGATTTCTTGTTGTGGAGGACTTATGGTTACAAATTCCCTTAACTTTTGTTTGTGTGGAAAAGATTTAATTTCTCCCTCATATCTGAAGGATATTTTTGCTGGATAGAGTATTCTTGGCTGAAGATTTTTATCCTTTAAAGTTTTGAATATGTCACTCCATTCTCTCTGAGCTTGTAAGGTTTCTGTAGAGAAACCTGCTGAAAGTCTGATAGGAGTTCCTTTGTAGGTTATTTTTTTCTGTCTTGCTGCCCTGAGTATTCTTTCTTTGTCTTTCATTTTTGCCATTTTTACTACTATGTTCCTTGCAGTAGGTCTTTTTACATTGACAAATCTAGGAGATCGGACAGCTTCCTCCACACACATTTCTCCCTCAATCCCTAGATTTGGGAAGTTCTCTTCTATTATTTCCTTAAGTACACTTTCTGCTCCATTTTCCTTTTCCACTTTCACAGGAATTCCTGTGATCCTTAAATTCGTTCTCCTCATTGAATCTGCTATCTCTCTGATACTTTCCTCATTCCTTTTAATCCTTAGTTCTGTTTCTTCCACTGTTTGGAGCCATTCAGCCTGTCTATCTTCGATTATGCTAATTTTCTCCTCTATGGTGTCTACCCCGACATTCAGGGAATCCGTATTCTGTTTTATCTGGTCCATTGTATTTTTCATCTCTAGCAGTTCTGTTTGATTCTTCTTTATAGTTTCAATCTCTTTTGTGAAGTAACTTCAGAACTCGTTGACTTGTTTCTCTATCTTTCTCTCTACCTCATTGAGTTTTTTGATGATAGCTACTCTGAACTCATTTTCACTTAGTTTACCTATTTCCAAGTCCTCAGGACTTAATTCTGTGTTTTTATTCTTTTCCTTGTGGTCTGGAGCTTTTATAGATTGCTGGATGCTAGAGGAGCAGTTTTTGGCATGATGGTTTTATTCAGTTGCAGTTACAGCCTGTCGCCTCTAGATGGGGGTCGAGAGCCACACATTCTGAGCTCTCTGCCTTTGGGCAAGACGGCGGCGCCCAGCATGGTTTGTGGGGAGGAGGGGCTCTTTTTCTCACCCACCAATCTGGATTCCGATCAGCTCCCATTCTGTGGTCTCCTGGGGCCCTGGTGTGATGGGGTCCCCATGCACGGAAGCTTTCCCCTGTCAGCGGGTTTCCACTGCACCGGTGGCGGGAGTCCTGGATGATCCCCCGGTCACGTGGCCCCTCCCCTGCTCCTTCCCTCACCCATGGTAGCGATCCCAGTCTCTAGAGGAGGGAGTGAAGTTCTCTCTTACCCCATTCCAGCTTCTCTGAGGCCGGCTGCAGCATCTCCATCCTCTGTGGTTTTGTGTCTGTAGCTCTCTGTTGGTCTGGCATTAGGATTATTGGCTGAAATTGAGTTTTTCCAATCCGTTGTTGTAGTTTGGAGGGGAGAGAGTCCCTGGTCAGCTCACTCCGCCATTTTGCTCCTCCCTTCTCAATGACATTTTTCATAACAATAGAACAAAGAATCCTAAAGTTTATATTGAACAACAAAAGGCTCCAAATAAACAAAACAATCCTGATAACAAAGCTGGAAGTATCACATTCCCTGACTTCAAAGTAAACTGCAAAGCTATGGTAATCTAGACAGAAAAACAGACACACGGATCAATGGAACAGAGCTGAGAGCCCAGAAATAAACCTACACATTTATGGACAGTTAATTTTTGACAAAGGAGCCAAAAATATACAATGGAGAAAGGGAAGTCTCTTCAATAAATGGTGCTGGGAAAACTGGACAGCCACATGCAAAAGAATGAAAGTAGACCACTGTCTTATACCATACAGAAAAATCAACTCAAAATGAATCAAAGATTTGAATGTGAGACCTGAAGCCATAAAACTCCTGAAAAAAAAAATAGGAAGTATGCTCTTTGACATTGGTCTTAACAGTATCTTTTTGAATACCAAGTCTCTGTAGGCAAGGGAAACAAAGGAAAAAATAAACAAATGGGACTACATCAAACTAAAAATCTTCTTCAAGGCAAAGGAAATCATCAACAAAACAAAACAAAAAAAACCCTACAGATTGGGAGGAGGTATTTTCAAATCATATATCTGATAAGGAGTTAAAATAAAAATATATAAAGAATTCATACATCTCAACAACAACAAAACAACCTGATTAAAAAATGGACAGAGGTTATAGAGGTTATGAACAGAGGTTTTCCCAAAGAAGATATACAGATGGCAACAGGCACATGTAAACATGTTCAACATCACTAATTATTAGGGAAATGCAAGTGAAAACTACAATGAGATATCACCTCATATTTGTCAGAAAAGCTATTATTAAAAAAACAAAAAGTAACAAGTTTTGAAGGGTGTGTGGAGAAAAGGAAATCCCTGTACACTGTTGGTAGGAATGTAAATTGGTGCAGCCACTATGGAAAACAGTATGACAATTCCTCAAAAAATTAAGAATAGAACTAACATCTGATCTAGCTATTCCACTTCTGGATATTTATCCAAAGAACATGAAAACACTAATTCAAAAAGATATATACACCCCTATGTTCATTGCAGCATTATTTACAACAACCAAGACTTGGAAACAACCTAAGTGCCCATTGATGGATGAATGGATAAAGAAGATTTGGTGTATATATATACGATGGAATACTACTCAATCATAAAAAAGATGAAATCTTGACATTTGCCACAACATGGATGGAGCTTGAGGGTATTATGCTAAGCAAAATAAGTCAGACAGAGAAAGCCAAATACCATATGATTTCACTCATATATGGAAGATAAACAAACAAACAAATAAACAAATATATAGATAGAGGATAGATTGGTGGTTACCAGAGGAGGAGTGTTGTGGGTGGAGGGCAAAAGTGATAAAGGGGCACATTTGTATGGTGACAGAGGGCAACTAATCTGTTGGTGGTGAACATGATACAGTCTATACAGAAGTCAAAATATGTTGATGTACACCTGAAAAAAATAATAATAAAAGAATTAAGCTAAAGAAAAGAACTTACAAAAGAAAACAAGATTCAATGCTTTTCAGTAGAAATGACTCTAGGTATCCTCATTAGTTAGTTTCCATTTAAACGTAATTCTTCCATGTTTGAAATGGCTATTAAGCTATGGACTTCCAACTCCAATCCTACCCCTCTACACTCAGCTTCATGGTGCTGGGGCTGGGACTCTGGAAACTGTATTTCATCTCTGTAGCTGAGACTCTTAGATACTACCAGTAATGGATACTAGAGGAGACTAGAGGCTGGAGGAGAGAGAGGAGATATTCCAGATTATCCTCTTGGACCCTAAATGCAATCATATGTATGCTTATAAGAAAAAGGCAGAGCGGTTTTGACTCAGACACACAGAGGAGAAGTCACACAAAGAGGAGGAGGCGATACGAACATGGAGCAGTGATTAGATTCATGCAGCTACAAGGCAAGGAATACCAAGGAATGTCAACAGCCACCAGAAGATGTGAGAGGCAAGGAATGGATTCTCCCTGAAAGCATTCAGAGGGAGTTCAGCCCTGCAAACAACTTGGTTTCAGACTTGTGGTCTCCAGAACTGTGAGACAGTACAGTACCATTATTTTAAGCCATCAAGTTTGTAGTAATTAGTTACGGCAGCCCCAGGAAACTAATAGTTCCCAAAAGATAACAGAATAACACAACTGCAAAAAGTGTTCTGACAACATTGTTAAAATAAATCCAGGTTTGGGGAAAAAAAAAAATTAGCAGCCATAGGACTTGTATTTCTGTCTCCAGGTGGGGGAGGGGAGGAAGTGGGTATAGTCTCATTTGTCCTATTTCAAAATAGTTTTTAAAGTACAAATGTTATTAGTGTTCAGTTGTGTTTTTTTTTAACTGTTGAAGTTATGTAAGAGTTTCGAGAATCAAAAAGCCCTTTAAAATTTAGTGCATCATTAAATTTATGTAGCTAGTCAATTCCTTTTAATAATGACTCAGTTTTTCCCCAAAAAGACAACCTGCAGCTACATTGACATTCACTTGGGTGTTGTGTTTCTGAACATTATAGAATGCCAGCCTCTAGCAATTCAATTCATCCCAATAATATTTTCTGTTCATTACCTATAGATTTTCAACCTGAAGTCTTTCAAATCAGTCAGTGCTCTTACAAAATAAGTGAAAGAAATTGGAATATGACTGTCTCCTTAATAAAAGAGGGGGAAATTTCTAGCATTTATCTTAATGTGTACAACAATTTAAAAATCCTCTAAAACTGTTTTCTATTCCTTTTATTCATCAAGCTCATGAAAAACGTAATTTTCCTAAAAGAAAAGAAAAATTGTGAAAGAAACAGCAATTTCTTTTATAGCCTCTTTTAAGTTTTGATACCCATATGATTCAAAACTTTTTTAAAGGATCTAGATGTCAGGATCCTGGGTTAGATCTAGATAGCTTCTAACAACCTAATTCTCCACCTTTCATAGTGCTTAAGTAATGCCCTTGCCAAGCTCAATTTTGGAGCATTCTAATGTTTCAAAAACATCTTGGTTTCCCTAACGCATTAGATATGTCAATTAAGGAAGCAAATAGCCTAATTTTGCGCTTCATTTTTTTTTTAATGCTGAGTGCTTCAAACATGATATCTGATAAGAATTTTAACTTAATGTCAAGAAAAATATTTTCATGAAATGACGAATTTTACTCTAAGAATACCAGAAGTCATTGGCTTCCAAGGTCAAGACTAGCTAGAAGCTCTGGGAGACCTTCCTATTCTGCTACCACCAGATCTCAGGCATATAGCACTTTGGTCTTACACAAAGTAAACTTTCAGGGTGCCCTCCCCTACCAAAAGATAAACAAACAGGCAGACTATCCAGATCTGAGCTTTAAACAGCAAATGGGGGAATAGAGATGGTTAGAAGCCTAGACTCATAAACAGAACTGTCGAGGGCCATGATTGTAAATACCTCGGGGCAGCTGGCAGACCTGGAGATTAGTACCTGAGCTGCTGGGAGTCTGAGTAAATAGGGGCCAGTGTGGCACACAGCCAAATTTGGCCAACAGACCAGGAAAGGGCAAAGTTACCCAAAGTAGTCATAAGGCCCAGTAATATAGTTGCATATCAATCCTTGAACAGAGTGGCTGAATCTGAGACTTGATCTGATACCAAACACTTGATGAGGAGTAGGGTATTTGCATGGTCTTAATATCTCCACACAGATTGTTTATTAGTTACAAAGAGGGAGCAAACATGTAATTATAGTGTAGATAAATCAAGTGATCAAGAGATCGAAATTATCATCACCTATGAGAGACAGATGGATATCCATAACCTGTGTTTGTGATCCCTGAGAAGAACATAACATCCCCTATCCAGGATTACAGCAAAGAATTAGACAATGTTTTTGAGACAACATTTAAAATAGCACCAAAAAATTATAAAATATATTACAAATGATGTGTTACAAAACTAATGAAAACATTGAAGCAGACATAAATAAATGGACATCTATCCTATGTTCATGGATAGGAAGTCTTCATATCATAAAACTGTCAGTTTTCCCCAAATTGATTTATAAATTTAATGCATCTACAATCAAAATGCCAATGGGGCTTTTATAGAATTAGAAATATTGGTTCTAAAATTTTTATGGAAGAGCAAAGAGCATTTAATAACATTTCAGAAGAAAATGAAGGAAATTTGCCCCACCGTGTATATGGATTCACCATAATGCTACACTAAAAAGGCAATATGATGTTAGTGCAAGGAAAGAAAAACTGACCAAGGGAAAAGAACAGAACCCAGAAATAAGCCCATGCCATATATGGAATTTTGATCAGTGGTAGAGGTGACATGGCTGAGTGGTTCAAATATGATACCTCATAGCAATGAGTTAACTTCAGACTGAGAAAGGAAGGACCATGTAACAAAAGGAGCTAAAAAAAAGTGGTCATCCACATTACAAAAATAAAAAGACTCTTCACCTCACCCTAAGCACAACAGTCAGCTCCAGATGTATTAAAACAATGTTGCTCTAAATAATGTTCTAGAGCAAAACAAGACAGAAAATCTCCAAACTAGAGAAAAAAAATACTGATAAATTTGATTATGTTACTATTAACATCTTCTATTCATAAAAGACACTTTAATAAAAGTAAAGAGTCAAGCCAAAACTTGGAGAAAATATTAACACATAAAACTGACAAAAGATTCGTATTAAAATATATTTTAAAATCCCTAGAAACCAACAAGGAAGAACACAAAATATATAAATAGGCAAAAGATATAAATAGATGTTTTATAGAAGAAACACCTGTTGAGAATAAACATAAAAAGAAATGCTCAATGATCCTGGTAATTCAGAATTATGCAAATCAGAAACGTAATGAAATATTTTACACCCATTTGATTGGGGAAAAAAAGACAAAACGAGAAATCTGACAATATGAAATGTTGGAAACAACGGAAATTAGTGTGATTTTTTTACATTTCTGGGGGTACAGTAACTTTGAAAAACAATTCGGCATAATCTTACAAGGGTGCATATAATCATATTCTGTAACCCTGTAATTTTGTTCCAAGGCTGTACTAACAGAAATTTTCACAAGAGACACATGGACTAATATGCATGGACATAGCGTTCATACCATTAGAATACTGGAAAATATGTAAAATGCCCACCAATAAACAAATAGATAAATAAACTATGATATATGTCATAATGCAATGTTATATGAAAGTGAGAATAAATAAACTATGGCTATAAGCAATAACATGAATGAATAACATAGAGGAGAGTCAAAATGGCATGTCCCAGAAAACAATATAGAGTTGAAGTTAGTAAACTCTTTTATTAAGTTAAAAAAAAAAGTAAACTAAACGATATATTATTTGGCATATAAATGTATGGGGTCGATATTTAAAAAAAAAAAGATGACAAAACTTAGGATAGTATGTGAGTCTAAGGGGGGGGAATCTATGGGAATGGAGTTGGAGAGGCACACAGAAGTAAATGTAAGTTACTGTTAGATTTCTAGTTACTACTTAGTGATTTTCAGGAAGTGGGAGGGTGGGGAGGGCGTCATGCATAGATTAATGATGATAGAGTGTTGCAGCCAAGGATCCAAGGATTATTATAATTAATAAAATTCTGTTCACCTGGGTTTTTTTTTTTAAGTTATATAAAGTTCTCACAACATTCTGGGTACTCTATTCAACACAAGATGAACTGTTTTAAAAGAGTCTTTTGCTTTTTTCCTATTTCTTTTATGGTTCATATTTGTTATTTATTGGTAAGGGGAAGAGGAAAGAGAATGGAGAGCAAATGAGCAAATAAAAGACATTTTCAAGTCTTTTCTGCTGCTTCTGTTGCTGACAGAAATAGTAGTCACTAGAACCTAGGCATTTTCATATATTACATTCATAACTGCATCTATTTGAGAGCAAGCTCAAGAAGGTTCATGTGTTGTCATAACTCATAATTTTGCTCAGATGTAAATTTGAAAGTGTAGGTGCATAAGAGTCACCTGAAGTGTTGAAAAAATGCAGAAATTCTGATTCAGTAGATCTGATGTAAGGTCAGGAAAACTACATTTTTAACAAGGCTCCAGGTGATTCTGTACATTTTGAGAAAAACTGCGATAGTTAGTGAGCCTGGAGGTAGATACCTCTCAACAAAGCTATGCAGTCTTTCCTTTGTCAACAAATTTCATGGGTATATTCCTAGTTGAGAATTTGAACTTTTTCAAACGGCCCCACAACATCCTGGTGAATGTTAAGGGTTGACTGTAAATCTAAAAGCCTGCCTCTCACACCTAGCCAGTTATACCACATGCAACAATGAGCATTTTAGGAATCATTTTGGCCTAATGAGAAAACACAAGGGAGAAATGTGAAAAGGTGACAAACCTCATTGAATATAGAATGAGGAACACTTTATGTTCATGAAATCTCATTTCCTTGCCCACTCTTCCAGGGGATGCAGCTTGGCACCATCTTGGTAAATACTGAGATTTCCTCATAGTTCACAGTAGTAAGGCTGTCCAGACCTTGTAACACTCATCCCTACCATATGCAGACTTGAAGACCTTGGACAAACACAATATCCACTGCTAGACTATTAACTTCCATGTGGCAGTGACATCATCCGAGCAGTCCCAGCATTGGACTTGGCCATGGCCCCCAGCTTTGCATTTCAAGGCTGCGTGAGGCACCCATCCCTATACCCCCAAAACCCTTAAGAAGCAAGCTTTGCTGGCCATTTCTTGTAAAAACACACCAAGGTAATGTTTTCAGGGAATAAACAAGTCTAATACATTGTATTTTTGATAAATGGAAGTGTAAGTTCTCCATGCTTTCTTCATCTTTAACTGTGTTTCTAATCTCTTATGTTCCTTGTTGACTACAACTGATTCTTCTTCTTTTAATCAGGCATATTCTAAAAGTTTATATTGTCCTGGAGAGCCTGGCTCAGGAGTATTTACATACTAATTAGTATGATTTTTCACAAATAAAGTATACTGAATACTTGTAGCTGGGGTGTCATTAATGATCATCTCATATCATGGGTCCCAAGCTGGTTTATTAGCCCTTCAATACGGGTGTAGAAGTCTTCAAGCCATCACCTCCCAATTAGGTATCCTTTTCTTAAGTTTACATGGGCTCTAAGGTTATTTAAGAGAATGTGTACACTTGGGATAAGTTATATGGAAACTGAGCAAGTCTTAAGCAATGACACAGGTTGCTCCTGTTGAGCAGACACCAAGGGAGGTACTGGCTGCCAACAAAGAAAAGCTTCACTATGTGCTGTCTAAAAGAACTGTTGTAGTCTATGTGTGTAGGCAAAGGTAGGCTGCCTCTGAGGAAAGCTGGGGCGACTGTGATCCAGTTCCTATGTAGATCTTAGATATGAAACACGCCCCTTCTTGCTTGTTATGGGCTGAATTGTGTCCCTTCAAAATTCATATGTTGAAATTCTGAGGTAGCCCCAGTACCTCAGAATGTGACTATGTTTAGAGACAGAGCCTTTAAAGAGGGAACTCAGGTAAAATGAGATCATGTGAGTGGGCCCTAATCCAGTGTAACTGGTGTCCTTATGAAAAGAGAAGGTTTGGATACAGGCATGCACGCACAAAAAATACATAACCGGACACAGCGAGAAGGCAGCCATCTGCAAGCCAAGGAGAGAGACCTCCAAAGAAACCAAACCTGCCCACACCTTGATCCTGGACATCTAGCTTTCAGAACTGTGAGAAAATAAATTTCTATTATTAAAGCCACCCTGTCTGTGGTACTTTGTCATCGAGCAAACTAACACTCTCAAGTAAAGCTTTTCAGCTCTCCTGGGCAGCAGATGCTTTCTCTCCAGCGACTTCTCCAACACCAGCTTCTCACTCCTACTCCCTACCTGCATTTTGTAATCCTCCTTCATCCCACTTCTTCACCCTTTCCTCATTACTTGCATTAGTTTCTTAGGAGCGCCATAACAAAATAACACAAAACAAGGGAAATTTATTCTCTCACAGTTCTAGAGGTTGGAAGTTCAAAATCAAATCTTTTTCAGTCTTACCCAGGTTCCTCACTACTACCACCTCCATTAGCTATCAGTACTAGAAATCTTCCTATTCTGTCTATTTCTCTGTGTATTCATCTGTCTCTAGAATAACCATTTGGAGATTACGAACACTATCTTTTTCACTGCTGAATGTCTCATGCTTTAAATCATGCCAAACACATAGTAGTTGTTCAATAAATCTTTGTTAAGTGATTGATTGACTAAAATATTCAGTAGAATGTTTCTTAACATGGAAATCATAGACCCAAAAGAGATTAATGGGAGAGTTATAATAGAATCTCATCCAAAGAAGCATGAAAATCTGAAATGCTTGCAGATAGTGGGCCACAAGCTACGTGATAAATGAAGTGAAATACACTTCAAAGCGTAATTTGAACATGGTATTATTTGAAAATTGCAATTCTTAGTAGGAGAAGGGCACTGTGAAGCCTTTAGTGTTTCATAGGGAAAGAGTCTGAGAGCCACTTATGTTTTAAATATTGAAAGGTCTCTACTAAAATATCTTTATGCACCCAAGACGTTACATTTATTTTCTTCATATAACAACAACAAAAACCATACTGGTTTCATGAAGCACAGTAAAATGCTAATAATATTGTTGCCATTTTACAGATGAGGAAACCAAAGTCTAGAGAGGTTAAATAACTGCTCAAAGTCACAAAACCAGTAAGTGGAAGAATTGAGATTTTACCCAGATGTAAGTTAGGAATATTAGTTAAGATCTCAAATAAACTCCATGGTTAATTCTGACTCTGGTGTTTAATACAGTCAATATGTTTCAAGAGCAAATCATCTCACCTCTCCCCTCATAAGAATTTGGGTCTGGGCCTATTACCAATTACCAAATTCCCATATTATTTCTCATAATTTTTCTAATTCTTTTGTATCGAGGATCTCAAAGCACTTTTAGTAACTATGAATGATCAAATTGTTAACATTTATACTCAATGTATTTTACAAATTAACAATTTAACACAATTATCCATATCGTCATTGAACTGTTGAAAATTACATTGCACATTATTGAACACTGTCTTTCAACTTGGTACTTTCTAAATCAAGCAGTGGCCTTTCTTCATGCTGTGGCATAGTGCACTCAGCTTCTGGAAGACCAAAAGGAGAAAAGGACATGTTATCCCACCCTAGAAAATAAAAACAAAAAAAAATTAAAAACAAATAATTAAGAAAAGCTGTAGGAGAAATGAATATACAAAGTAAGCAGTAGTAGAAGGAGATAACTTGTTTTCAAGGTATATAGCAAAGAACAGCCACTAAGGATGGAATATACTCATATTAGATACATCAGATGCATAACCTCATATTCCTTCCATCCCCGCTGTCTTCTGGGCCTTTAGCCTGTTCCACTGAGTAACCACTGCACAGGGCAACTCTAAGACCTGGAATGCTGTGCAGTTCAGCTGCCTACAGCCCAGGAAGTCTGTAATCTCTGTCTCTTCCCACCGTTTCCTGACTCACATGAAGTATCTAGCTACAGGGCATGGGACCTGGATTCCCTAGCCGCACAACCTAGTGACATAACCCAAAAACGTGGGGGTGTCAGCTCCTCATAGCGTTTACTTTAACCGGCAAGAGACTAGAGATGGGAAGAAGCCAGCAGATAAATTTGCTTTGCATTTCCCCCTACAGTGGACCATTTAGGGGTAAGGGGCCTTGTAAACATCCTGCCAGGAGACCCCTTGTGTGGCTAGAAGACCACTTTTGTGAAACAAAGGATAACTCAGTAATGTACTACCTTATGTTTTCTTTCTTCCTCTCCCTTTGTTCTCGCTCTCACTGCCCTGGGATTGGATTACCAATAGAGTATTAGCACCTAAGTTTTGCCCCAGGCTCTGTTTTTCCAAGGATGCTAAAAAGAGTCCTGTGTACTATTTGAAAGCTCTCATTGCACAAGGTATAAAACTAGGTATAAAAAACGCTTAGACGATAAACAGGGATCATGCTGCTTATTCATAAAGAGCCAAGCACAATTTCTGTGCTCAATACATACGTCAACAACAAATGCCCATCAACATTAGCATTTTAGTAGTGTAGCATGGTGGGAAAAAGTATGTTTGCATGAAGCTATTTTTCCCATCTTTGAGAAGAAAATAACGTAATTAATCACAAGTCCATTTTATAAGGATAATTTTTTTCTTATGAGGAAAAATAATGAAACCAATCATCCAAGGTACCTATCTAAAATTTAATTGCCATTATCAAATAAATTTAGGAAAATAGCATCAGAAACTATTAAACATATCTTAAAATCCACCAGCACCCAGCATTCCGTGGACTTCATCCAGCTACCTCCTGTTGTCTAGTTACCACTCTTCAAACTGAGAGTAATCAGCTGAATTTCAAAATGGAATTATGCAAGTTTATTTGATTTCCTCTGCTTGCCTCTCATGAAAATACATAAAAATGAAAATAGATTAGTAGAGATGGTAGGAACAGTCAGGAGAATGCAAAATACTGCCATTGATCTCATTGTTTCTGAAAGCAATGGGCATGGTGGCCAGAATCAGGCTTAACAGAAAAGAAAAAATATTTCAACTGTGGCCACTATGAAAAATAAGATACCAAGGACAAGGCGGTAATTTTGCACCAGGAAGTGAACGTACTTTCTGTATAAAAATCTCCAGGAAAACCAGAAATTATAAGTAAAAGGATTAAAAGAAGAGATGCTAAGAAAAACTCTTGACTTTTCTCTAACCACTACAAAATTTCACAGAAGAAACTCTTCAAGCCATGTGGATTACAAACCATGGGAATTTCCAGTTATAAGAGCCATTTCAATAAAAACTTTGCTGATTATTTTGAAGATTTTAAAAGACAAAAAAAATGAAAACATTGCTCCTGTGGTATGAACTGTTTATTAAGCTCAAAGTCTTCCTCAGTGATGCATTTTCGCCAGTATCAATCAAAACCAAATGTGGGTTAAGAGCAGAAGAGATAAATAAGTATCTCTTGAAAAATTAGAAGAGACAGTCAATATTTACCCCTGGGATTTGTCTCTGAGAGTCAAAAGGCACAATCCTTCCTGTTAAAAGAGTCTTAGCATTATTAATACAAAGGAAGACTAACATATAAATAAATTGCCAAATTCCAATAAAAAGAAGCTTGGTAACTATATGATTTCATTTACTTTTGTTGGCATTTGAAACCTCCAATCTCTTTAGTTCTATATCAGACATTCTGACCTTGATTTGGGGATTCTTTATCTTTAAGATTGTTCCTTCAATGTCAGTTTTACTGCGCTCTAGCCAGACATCCTGTCTGTGGACTTCACTCTTAGGATAACATTATTCTTAATAAGCTCCAGCTATTCCTGCTCTCATCCCATGGTAACACACCAATGGGATATATTCCAGGATCTGTAAAAATTTCAAACCATCTAGGAGAGAGAACCTTTTAAAGATAGCACCATTCCCAGATCTTTCTCTTGCTTCCTCAGAACTATTTGTACTTTTCTTTCAGGTCTTGCCTCAAGATTATGAGGCAAGATTATGATAGATGAGATGAATTAATTTTTATATAATTCTAGCTAATATTTTTCTTCCTAGAGAAAAGAATACTCTAACAATTTAAAAGATAAACATTTTAGTCACCATAGAACGCAAGTGGGAGGAAATTGTTGGTCGCGGGCGCTTTCTATTCTTCCCCAGTTGTAAAACATGGAAGGTTGCCCAGCTGACCTGTGCATAGTGTCAGTCCTAGGTTAGAGAAACAACTTAATTAATAGCATGGCCAAATAAAACAGCAATTTAAACAGCCAGGTAATGGATTTCTAGGGTCAGCCTCTGGACCTCAAGTATCCACACAGTTACAAAAGCAAATGACTGTATGGCTACTGCTTGGCTGCTTTTATTGCCAAGGCTGTTATACATAAATAAATTTCAATACTTATTTTGTCCATCTCAAATTGCCATCACATTGCTAAATAACAAGAACATTCAGACTAGAAGATTGAGCTATTTTTTATAAGTAAAGTTAAGTGGATAGCAGCTGCAGGATTAATATATTCCCTTGATTTATTTTTTATTTACAGATGCACGTTTTCATTAGTTGAGATTTGAACAGAATGGATTTTTACAACAAAAGCAAAAGCAGCCCAGTTCTGGCTTTTATACACAGATGGGCTTCTCTCTGTCTCCTTAGATAGTTTTGAGTGTATCTTCTTCCAACACAGCCCAGATGCATCTATTTGTAATATTCAGCTTGCAGCCTCGAGGCAGAGTACATAATTTCCCTCCCTAATCTGCAGAGCAGATCTCAGCTGCAATATGTTTTCCGCATAGTTGCAAGGAAGTCCCAGAGAGTTGGGCTGGAAATGCAAACAGAATTTTTGCCCCCTTCCTCCTATGTAAATTAAGGCATTTCATGCATCTGTGATGGTTTCTTCAGTTATCTGTCTAAATTTGCTACAATGATTTCCTAAATGGCTTTAGGCTGTATTACTTCCTCTTGCCTTACAAAAGAATTGAATTTGTGTGGCAAGTGTCCCAGCCTGACTGTTCTATTTGATCACAGTTATTAGACTATCCTCTAATGCTCTGAAATGTTTATTGTTTTAGACTCTGAACCACAATAGTTATAAATAACCACAGACTCTCAAAATTCCTTATATGTGGTACACATTCTCACTGACCAATCTTATTTGTTTTGGTGTCCAAGGAATGTCTGATAATTGAATAAATGCACCATAGATGTGGCAGAGCACTTGGAAGTCTCTAACTGCTCAACCCTTCCTTAGCTTTGGGGATGGTGCTGCCAGGACATCTTCAGGAGCTCTGGTTTAGAATTTTCCTCAATTTTCTAACTGTGTTAGGGTAGCAATACAGTGTTCCATACTGTTAAATTGATAGGGGCCGGCCCCATGGCCAAGTGGTTAAGTTGGTGTGCTCCACTTCAGCAGCCCAGGGTTTTGCCAGTTCGGACCCTGGGCGCGGACCTACTACCACTCATCAAGCCATGCTGAGGTGGCATGCCCCATGCCACAACTAGAAGGACCCACAAGTGAAATATATAACTATGTACTGGGGGGGGTGCTTTGGGGAGGAGAAGAAGAAGAAGAAGAAAGGAAGATCAGCAACAGATGTTAGCTCAGGAGCCAATCTTTAAAAAAAAAAAAAGAAAGAAAGAAATTTATAGGATGTGGTGCTACTGGACTAGATAATATAGTAAATAGGCACCAAACAGACTGATGGTGGATATTTGGAGTGCTGGGTGGAGGCAGCAGTAACCAGTCTTCATGACTACAGGATGGTGAATTGCGGAAGACATCGAGCCCTGACCCCAGGGTTTGTGCTCTGCCTTTGTCCTCTTCTTAGTCCTTACCAGGCACTCAGAGAGTTCAAAGAAAGTTAAAGAACTGGGGTGGCAGGTAAGCCTTGCCACCTCCATACTTTTATCCATATTCCTGTTCCTAAAAAAACTAGGGAACTTAGTTGAAAAGTAGACGGGAACTAAAATATTAACAAAGCAATCAGGACGTTTTCCCTGGTAACGCTCCCACTTGCTCACGAACCAGCCCATTGCCTCAGGCACAATTTTTCACTTTCCCCTGGCACATGCCTGTCTATATTTATGGATGAATGGATTATCACTAGGCAAAGACAAATTAGTTTTAAATCTGAAACTATAAAATGTTTATTTCTTGGATTTTGTTTCCTGTTTGTTTTACCAGCAAGGCGGTAAGCAAGATGACTTGGAAAAGTAAAACAGCTTTGGCCCTTTCTATGCCAAATGTAGAAAAAAGAGTTAAAATGATGCTCCTAAGCACTGTTGGTGGTCCTTACTCCAGCAAACCTGAATGAACAGTATACCTTTTAAACTACAGCAGTGAGAAAGAAAACCCTGTTCCCTAGCCAAAGTGTATGATCCAGCTAGAAGCCCCATCACCTCGAGTATTACGTATGCTTTGAGGTAAAAGTCTGTATACCAAGTTTCAACCCCAAGTGTACTTTCTAACAGTTCATCTGATTTCCTGAAATCTGAAGCACCAGGATATCACTCTCACTTTCAAGAATGTGAGTGGTTAAATCATAATTTAAAGGTCCCTTCTTATCAAATCCTGTGGAAATAATCCCTTTTGAAATTGACCATTTTAGACGCAATATTTGTTGTGTGGAATTTATAGTCAGTGTTTAGTGCTTAGGTTTTATTTTTCCAATTTTTTAACTTAGCATGAGTTCTTCTGAGATTCACCTCTGCGTAACTAAAGCAATCACAGAATAAAAACAAATACATAAATAAGGATTTTTTTCATAGAAATACTGACACAACCTTAACTGGAGTGGAGGGATTCATGCAGCCATAATAATAAAAGTAGCAAATGTTAGCAATCTGCTTCATAGCATGAAATAAAATGTATTTTAGTAAAAACATGAACGCTGATCCAACTGTAATTTTTCACACAGCTGTGATAAAAGAACAGTAAAAATGATAAGGTATAACAATTCCTAAGTAAACACATATAAAATGAAGTGAAAGTTCAGATCTAAAGTGCTTTGTTTTACTTGTAGCCTCTAAACATACCATGGCTGACGCTTTAATGTTTTTTTAACAGCT
The DNA here is from genome assembly GCF_021613505.1 of Equus quagga. Taxonomy (NCBI): domain Eukaryota; kingdom Metazoa; phylum Chordata; class Mammalia; order Perissodactyla; family Equidae; genus Equus; species Equus quagga. The sequence goes on from NC_060274.1 coordinate 58,961,589, forward strand.
ATCAATTTTGTTCACTTGTGCAATTTAATGGATGCTAGAGGTTTCCAAAAAACATACTGCGTTAAGAGATACTCTCTCTTAGCCTGTGCATTTGACATTTTGTTACTTTGTAACATCATACACTTTTGAATAGATATCCTACCTATTGCCTCTTGATAGGAAAAAAGTAGCAAAAGCAGTACCAATGAATCTTTCCTATGGAAAAACCCCATTTCATTCCCTTAGAAATTATGTGATTCTGTCTCTGCCTCATAAAAATCTGAGTCTCTCCCAAAGTAACAGACTGCTTCATTAATCATTAGAACAAACGGATGTTTGTCCAACAATGAGAACAATTATTTTCTAAAATAGAAACATGCCTTCTAGAATGTTCTTGGGCAAATAAATGATTTTTAAAGCACTTAAGTGATAAAATGTACTCAGAAAAAGGATGACTATGTTTTTTCATAGTATTCATCACTATTTCTGTAGAATAACCTGTGACCTTTGGATCACGGCGTGATTAAAGAATATAGGTAAGTCCCAAACTGATTGTTTCTCCCTAAGGGAAAAGAGCTACTCTCCTACCCACATTAAGTTTGTGAACTATTACATCCAGTAACCATAAAACACGTGGTAACTGGTGGCTCTCACCTTCTAATTGCCTTTACCCTTAATCTGGCACACAGTATTTATTCATTCTTTCTTTTTTTTAGCAAACATAATATCAAGTATCTCCTATGGGCAAGAGAGCTGTAGAAATCTACGATAGCCTACAGTGCTGTGGCAGAGCTACTTGTTCAACAAGGATCTGTGTTCCTGTCCCACAGTGTCTAGGGAAGTGTCTTCTAGCCAGATGCTATATTTCCTCGTCTTGCTTTGCATCTACTTGTGGCCAGATGACTACGGAATATAAGCAGAAGAAAAGTGAACCGTTTGGGGCCAACCTGGTTAAGAAGCATATGTGCTCTCTGTACTCTCTCTTGTCCTTACAAGGCATCCTTGGAAAGCACATGTTGAAGATGGCAGTGCCCTGAGATGGAAAGAATCTGGTTGCTATATTACCATACAGAAGATTGCCTGCCAGAGACCATGCTAAAGTGTTATAAGAGTGAGAATAAACTTCAGTTGTGTTCAACTATTTTGATTTGGGGATTTATCTATGATTATTAACACAATCATATATAAGAATCTTGTTCTCAGGAGCTTACCTCAAATAAGAGAGATAACTACTTCAAATCTTTTTTTGGAGACAAAATCAGATATATTTATACAAGATAATAAGCATGATAAAGCAAGTAACCAAGAATTATATGTTAGAATATCATCAACATAGCAAAATCAAGTGATCTGGGTTTCAAAGGAGGACAGGATCACCTAAATCTGGAGTTATTGGAAAAGGCCTCCCGGAGAAAGAACACTTTCAACTTGATTTCAAAGGATGGGTAGGAGTATGACAAGTAAGAAATGAAGCTGAAAGACATTTCAGGAAGAGAGAACTGTGTGATCAAGCAGGGAGGAAATAAAGTGCAATGATTTGGGAACAGTGAGTTGTCTGCATAAAGGATTTCAGCCTGCGCAAAAGTAGCCATGGAAATGGTTAAACAGAACCTCCAGGTTGCTGTAGTTGAGCGCTTATTGATAACCTGACATGTGAATTATAAAGCCACGGCTTGGGGCTGGCTCCGTGGCCGAGAGGTTAAGTTCGCGTACTCCGCTGCGGCGGCCCAGGGTTTGGATCCTGGGCGCGGACATGGCACCGCTGGTCAGGCCACGTTGAGGCGGCGTCCCACATCCCACAACTAGAAGGACGTGCAACTAAGATATACAGGTATGTACAGGGTGGGGTTTGGGAGATAAAGCAGGGAAAAAAAAAAAAGATTGGCAACAGTTGTTAGCCCAGGTGCCAATCTTAAAAAATAAATAAATAAATAAAATAAAGCCATGGCTTTGGCATTGTGGAGGGATCAAGATGTACTGGAGGAGGATCATTTCATCTTAAAAGTTTTTCTCTTCTTTCCAAAAATCCAGGAGCTACAACATCTCTCTCACCATTGTAGATAATGAGAGAGTGATATAGGGATTTCAAAGATCTGAGAGGTCACATAACAGAGAGGAACAAAGTATATGTCCCATAAGCTCCAATGTAAAAAACGAAATAATTCTTCTAGAGATTGACATTTCCCAAGAAGTACTATGAAAGAAGCAGAAATCCTCCAGTGCCCCAAAATACATGGATCTGTGCAGTTCTCAGCAAGAACAGGGTAAATAATGCTACGCTGATTAATTACAGAAACTTCTTCAATTTTATAAGTAAGATTAAAAACTCTGATCTTAAGATTCAAAGATCTGGTAAATAAGCATTTTTTCAGAGATTTACATGGTTCACAAATGGTGACTGGGAAACCTAGATGATGAGAGGAGGGGAAAATATGGCTAAGGAGTTCCCCAACCTTATTTAGAAGGGATTGAAAATTAAGATCAGAACCCTACTACACAATAATTATTCTGAAATATTCCTTTACACTTGAGTTGGTAATGTAGAAAATTATGAATTATATTAATTCCATAGTATAAATACTCATTCTTTAGAATGATCCTTTTGGGAATTCTTTAATTGACAAATAATGGATTATTCAATAAACGATATTTATTCAGAAAACACATCTGCATTTCATTTTAGTTTATATATAAAATTGCTCATTTATAGATAAATGTCCATTGGCAAATAACTTTACTTCTCTGCAAAAGGCGAGATAGGTCTTGCCTGTGGGAGGAGAGAATATTCTCCTTTCTTCAGGGTCCGTCTTTGTCAAGGGTGCAGAAGAGACCTACTGGTATGGACTGAATGTTTGGGTCCCCCCAAAATTCATATATTGAAACTCTGCTCCCGATGTGATGGTGTTAGGAGGTGGGGCCTTTGGGAGATAATCAGGATTAGATGAGGTCATGAGAGGGAAGGCCCCATGAATGGGATTAGTGCCCTGGTAAGAGTCAGGAGAGAGCTTGCTTCTAATCTCTGCTCTCTACAATGTGAGGATACAATGCGAAATGGGCAGTCTGCAGCGTGGAAGAGGGTTCTCACAAGAACTGGACCATGCTAGCACTCAGATATCAGACTACTAGCCTCAAGAACTATTAGAAATAAATTTCTATCATTTATAAGCCACCTAGTCTTTGGTATTTTGTAGTTGCAGCCCGAACTGACTATGACATCTACCCAAATATAAACCAGTTCTACTGCCTCCTTTTATAGAAATTTAAATCCCTTTAGGGGGTTTAAAATCCCTTTAGGGTCTGACTCTATAAAAAGAAAAACATTTCTTTGCTTTTGTTTGCCTGTTTAAAGATATACATAGTTTTCAAACTTTTTTGTAAATGTTAGGTGTCCTACTGTTCTGTCTTGTTTGTTCAGCTTCTCTTCGGCTAGGGAAAGAAGTCAGAGGCTCACTTCCAAGAGCGTGCTGTGTGAAAAAACTGTGAAGACAAGGTGTGGAGTGAGCAAATGAAGCAACCTTCACAGTTTCCTCCAACAGCTTGGCAGTAGCTTCCCATGCCTGGGACTAATCATGCCAATCCCGACTCTTATTGCCAAATGCGTCCTTCCCCAGCATTCCCACTTCTTTTGTTATTATCTTGATTCTTTCCATCCTGTGCTAAAATAATTTACAGGAAGAGAAGTTTTAGATAAATATATTATGTCTTAAAAAGAAATTTTCATTTAAATTGATGCAAATGTCAAAGGAAGACAAAAATATCCCCTTTCTGCATGGATCAGTAGCTCTTTTTTCTCTCAACATATTTCTCCAGAAAATCTAAAATATGTGAGGCTGGAGATTTCTTTGGATAGCAAAGAAAGGAGATGTTCTCCGAGCATGAGAAAGTAAAATAATTTTTCTGAAACCTTAATTCTTTCTAAAATGGAAAACAGACTAGCTCAATACATTTTCTTAAGAACAATTTCCATGAAAAAATAACAATCGTTTAATTTGAAGATTTAAACCTGAATAGAATTTTCTCTTTGATAATCTCTTACCCTACATGCTTCCCCAGCCCTTCTCTCCCTTCTGGACCACCTCCCCGTAGTTCATCCTCCATGGAGTCATGAGAACAGGCTAAAGAGGCTAAAAGTATAGCCTACATAGTACCTGGTTAAATTAACTCAACGGCAACCTAATGCCAGCTTTAGAAAAACACACAACTCACTACATAATCTCTTTTCTTTTTAATGTGCCAACCTCATTTCCTATCTCTCCTACCTCCTCACACTCAGCAATTATGACTTACTTTGATTCATATCTACATACCATAGTGTTTCATGCCCCCCATTAATTTGTCTATGATGTTTACTTTGAGTAGAATGGGCCTTCCTTCCTTTGTTCACTTAGTGAGCTCCTACTCATCTTCCAAACGCTTTGTATTAGTCAGAGTTCAATGTAGGGAATAGAAGCCACTCTGGGTATGTCAGACAGGAAGGCATTTAATGCAGGGAATGAAGGGCCAACAAAGTTATTATTCTTTTTTTCCAAGGAAGATTAGCCCTGAGCTAACTACTACCGGTCCTCCTCTTTTTGCTGAGGAAGCCTGGCCCTGAGCTAACATCCGTGCCCATCTTCCTCTTCTTTATATGTGGGACGCCTACCACAGCATGGCATGCCAAGCGGTGCCATGTCTGCACCTGTGATCTGAACCGGCGAACCCGGGGCTGCTGAGAAGCAGAATGTGCGCACTTAACCACTGTGCCACCGGGCCGGCCCCCAACAAAATTATTGGAAAGACTAGAAGAGCACAAGTCAGGGGCCACCAATAAGCCTCCAGGTCAGAACACTGCAGCTGTGATCTAGAAATTGGGAGCTGCTGCTGACTGTCAGAGGTCAGAAAGCTGCAAGAACTACTGCCGATGTCACAGCTGTCCTCACAGCCAAGCCTGATGAATTGGCAATGAAACGAGGAGTTTGATCAATGTGGAAACAATGTCTGCTGGATTCTTATACATCAGCTGCCATCACTGCTAAAGGAAAAATGGCTCTATTCTCTTGTGCTTTGCAAATTTTGCACTAGAGCATCTCATTACTGTTTTTAGCCTTCTAATCCCTATAAAGGTAGAGGGATATTGAAGAGGAGGAGATAGGAACTGAGTGTCAATAGATGATATCAGGCATCATATCCTCTGTTAAGCCTTTCTCTGGATCTTCCACCCACTAAGAGTCCTGGTTAATCCTTCCCTCCGCCATATCACCTCTGTTCTTTATCAAGCATATTGTTCTATTATGTTAGTAGTCCCACCACGCTGGAATATTTGTGGACACATGTATAGTTCATGTGTTATAAACACCTGATTAGTATCGTATTCATCTTTTTTTAACCCCCAGTGCCTAGCATATTCTCTGGCACATAATATGCCTTGTAACTTTTATTTCACCAAATATTATTAAATAGCACTTTAATTTGCAAAAACATATCAACTTTAAAAAGTGAAATTTCACTTTCAGTCTCTTCTTTCCATAGATTCAAAAGATGTAGTTGGGAAGTGGTGACATTCAACTCTATTGAGATTTCAGCAAATTCTCCTTTTCCCAGAAGAATAACATCTTAGGATGTTATCCAATTAAAATGTAAATTCGAGTATTCTTTTGTTCTAGTATATATCCTAATCATTGTACTCTTCAGTGATCAATTTGCTCTTCCCGATGGAGAATAGCAAATATGGCATTTTATTGCACTTGTTTAAATTATAGTTCATTTATGCATTGTGTTAAATAACCTCTGGGTATGCTGATAAGCCTCACAAGTAGAAACACAGCAAGCAATTTGAATTTATGCTCTAATACAGACTGAGTATCAAAAGAATGTTCAAATAAGATTCAGAATATATTTTTGTGTTCCACTCACAATAATTTCTTCCTTAGAGTATGGTGGGTAAAGAAGAATGTCTATATCTGGCTTCTCACATCTCTGGAGTGGGGCTGATCTTCTTTCACAATGCAGCCTTGGTACAGTCTTGTGATTCCAAATGACCAAGTCATATTAGAAAAAAGAAATCCTGGAGATACACGAGTCCTCTGGATTCCTACAAATACCCAGTTGTCCACTGGAGGTTTGATTAGAGGGAAAACTAAGATATAATAAAACTAGCAATGCCTTTTTAAATAATAAGCTACAAATGTTTTATGTAAAATTATGCCACACACTAAGAGGATATTATATGGCTAAAGATGAATTTACCTTGCAATTTCATTTAAATTCAGTAATAAGAACCAAAAATAAAATTAAACTACTCTAGAGAAAAATTAAGAGCAGGCATTGCAATTATCCATAGAGAAATTAACTGCAGGAGATATAACTTTCATCATTAGCTCTCAGGTACTTTTAAGTGTTTCTCTGACCTTTACAAATGAAGGAACTGAGGAACCTAGAACTTAAACTGAGAATCTCAAAGAAGCAGAATTCATCAGTGTTATGGACTAAATGTTTGCGTCCTCCCAAAAGTCATATTTGAAACCCTAACCTCCAATGTTGCTATATCTGGAAATGGGGCTTCTGAGGAAGTAATTAAGGTTAAATGAGGTCATGTGGGGCAGTAGGGTGGGGATTAGGAGAAGCTGATCTGATAGGAGAGACACCAGAGAGCTCACTCTCTTCTCACGTCACAGAGGGAAGGCCATATCAAGACAGAGTGAGAAGGCAGCGATCTGCAAGGCAGGAAGAGAGCCTCATCAGAAACAACTATACTGGCACGATGATCTCAGGCTTCCTGCCTCCAGAACTGGGAGAAAAGAGATTTCTGTTGTTTAAACCACCCAGTCCATGGTATTCTGTTATGGCAGCCCAAGCCGACTAATGCAATCAGCAAGCCAACCAAAGTCCTTCCCTACTCCTCTCTCACCCACACATACATCATGCCTTCACCAAAAAACTGATGCCTAATTTTGTGTCACTAGTAAAGGGTATGCCCCAATTAAATTGGTTTTCTCACCCTGTCTACTTTCTGCCAAATTTTTGGCCACTTATGAGGACTACTCTCAGATATAAACTATTACCTAAAATCAAAAACTCTAAATTCAGAAATACTTTTAAATGATCATAAATATGTTATGGTTATAAAGCTCTTATCTCTCTACTCCAAATCTTTCATTCTATACTCTTGTGATCCTGAGGCTAAGACCCTGAAAACTACTTTTCTCATTTGTCAGATTGCTCCCTGTTAGTTGCAGCCATTTGGGGACTGTGTAAGACTAAAAGGCAGGAGAAGGTAAGAAGGGAATTATTCCGTCCTATTCCTGTCTCTATTGTCTAGCACTGGCCCTTCATCCCAACAGCAGCCATTGGCATTCCTAGAACTAGTTTCATTGCATCCTTCTCAGAGAACCTGCAGTAGTCTCCTCTTCAGCAATCAGAGCCCCAACTTACAGAGTCTGTAGTCTTCTAGATTCTGAAAACCCTAACCTCTTCCTTTTGTGCTCCCAGCCCTAGGGATGGTAGCTAATTCCTATAGTTGTTGTCCTTGGGCATTCCCATTTTGCTCTTTCAGCTTTATTTAACAAATTTCCTAGATTAGATTCCCTTTGTTGAAATACCTAGTATGGGTCCTGTTTTCCTGACTAGACCTTCAGCAATATGGAAAATGATCTTTAAATTTTAGGAAAAAGCACTCCTTTCTAATGTCTTCAACAGGAGACATTAACTGACCAACATGGGCCTCAAGTTTCTCCTGTCTAAGTTGGTGAAAATAATTAATCATTATGGTTCAAGCCATGTAGCAGTCTAGTCCAGTTCTTCTTTGTGTTGAATGCCCATGCCTTCATAAGCATAACAAGCCTATGCTTTGATCTATATGGTGCAGTAGAACACAGGGGTCATCTTTACAGAACACAGGTCATGCAACCAAAAGTGATTTCAAACTAAAATAACAAATCTTTTATTTGTATTTATGAAACATGGTGGAAAGGAAAGATGATCCTGGGAACATCTTTTTTAGCACCATTTTCCTCTTCTACCTCTGCTCTCACATAACGATTGTGCTTCCAAGCCACTCCCATTCCACAACAAAAATAAAACAGAACTTCTAGAAGTTTCTGCCTAGTTTTCCTTTTCTTCCTGATTGTCCATCACAAAGTCTAAAATACTTGTCTGTCCAACATGACCCACTTTGGAAAGCCTAGGAGGGGAAAAGATTGAGCAGGTCAGGTCAGAATGCTTTTCAAGTGGATGGGAAGGAGAAATTCAAGGAAGTTATACCAGGTAATTTATATCCTTCTATGCTTGTTAACTCTGGGTAAGCTACACGGTGCTAAAGCTCTCTGCCTCTGAATATTGAAGGCTCCAAATGTACCTATCCTTCATGACAGTGATATCCTCTCTGCAGAAGCAAAATTTTTATAGCACTAAAAACAGAATGGAGATTTTGAACTTATTTTTGTGAGGAAAGTTACATTAATTTAGAGTGGTTGCTTCCATTTATGTGGCTCCATGACACCACCAAGTCCCACTATAACATCTTCTGCCATCTTTTGCATACAGAGAAATTACTGTATTCACTTCACACTCAGTATCCTGTGAGTCACATAAGCTCAAATACACATTGACTTAAGAATCAGGAGACAGAGTTATAATTCATATTTTGTCAACAAATTTGTTTTGCTTTTTTTCTGAGGAAGGTTAGCCCTGAGCTAACATCTGTGCCAGTCTTCCTCCACTTTATATGTGGGCCACTGCCACAGCATGGCTGATGAGTCGTGTAGGTCTGCACTGGAATCCAAACCCACAAACCCAGGCCGCCAAAGCAGAGCACACAAACTTAACCACTACGCCAAGGGGCTAGCCTGATAATTTTAAATTATCATAATATCTGTGCTCAGTTTCACCATCAAGACTAAAAACGGGGGAAAAAGTTGTCTCTTTCACCTTTCATTAAATCGTATATGCGAAATATCCAAAATATATACAATATGAAAAACAGTGCACGCACATTAAGTAGTCACTGGTTTCTTGCCTGAAATATAAGGTAAAGAATGTAAAGCTTAAAGTATGGAAAAAATAGTAAAATTTATAGCTGTTAAGGAGAAATAAGCAACATCATTCCCAAGAGAAATGAACATGTCAAATAACCAAGGAAGAGGGGAGAGAAATTGCTACAGCAAGAAAAGGAGAGAAATAGCTGAAACTAAAATGTTGAATGCAAAGACACCTAGGAATAATAATGAGAAAAGGGCCAAATGTTAATGAATTCATCTGCCCATCCCAGCTAGCATTGCCAGAACAGGAGGTTTAATAGCTTTTTGGCATTTTGTCATTGACCTTATATTGAATTACCAGTAGAAAGTTCTAATCCCAAAACAGATAAAAAAATAATTTGTACACAAATTAAAACTGTGATAGTCTATTACCCTATCTCCAAATTCTGACACTCAATCTCTCTTCTCTCCTTTTAAGAAAGAAAAACAAACACATCACAGATCTTTTTGATAATCTCATACATTGGGTCATTTTTCTTTTCTTTTCTTTTCTTTTTGTTTTGGCTTAATGCGAAAGTCCCTCACCAAAAATTAACCATAGGACATTTTCCAGGTATATTTTAGTTCTCTCTGAAGAGATGAATAGCCAACCCATAATAAGGCTTGCTCAAGGCCTAGCAATCACTACAAATTATGTTATGGCAAACTATGCTATGGCATAGTTTGGAAGGCTGCCTCAATCCTTATCATTGCTCACAGACAGCAATAAAGTACGAAAACACTACTATCTGAGTAATAACTAGTTACCTCATTACTTTTTATTGCAGAATCTTGTCCTTTATCAGTGTCAGTCCCAAGTCAATTGTTTAGGATACAGCCTCAGTTATAAGCCCCTCCTGCCTTCTGCTTCAATATATTCGACTATTCTGTTTGTTTGTTTGCTCCTCGACCTTGATTTACAGGAAAACAACTGCAAAGATCAATTAGAAATCTAAACTTAAGCACAACTACTTGGAAATCATTTCTTTGATATTGACGTAGTGTCCATAAAAATGACAGTGAAAAATACTACTCACTTGAGGAAAAAAAGAAATATTCTCAAGAGCTATGTTCAAGTACAATAGAAAGGTTGAATGATTGAAATTCTTTTGTAGATAACCTGAGGGATAGTGGAAGAGTACTAATAAATTGGACCTTACAAAAGTGTTAGCCTAATAACCTTAGCACTTTCTCACAGTGCATGAGTATGAAACTCCTATTTTTAAAAAGAAAAATGAAAGTACTGAGAGACTGTTAATGCCTATAATGGGCGATAATGGTTCTCCAAAATTTAGCAAACCAAGGGCAAATCCAGGACTTGAAATCCATCTAGGCCATAACCATCAACTGCTCAAGAAAGATATCACCAATGTCCTAGACCCATGTTAGAGGGGCACAAAAAAGGGATATCCCATTGCCCAGATGCCACTCTTTCTAGATCCTTTCCTTAACCCCTGCTGCAGCCTATGCCACAACTTGACATCAGCATTATCTCCTAGGATTGATTTTGAGTCACCTAAATTTTATATAGGAGCTCCCTGCAGACAGATATCTCTGTAGAACAACATTCCTTTTGGGTTAAAAGTAAATAAAGATGCTTCTATTTATTCTGTATGATGTCAAACAAGAAACAGAGAAATGATTCTAAGACACTCTATAGCTAGGATGGGGAAACATTGTCATTGACCATAATACCATGGCAGGCAAGTTTTTGAAATCTGAATTTTTGTTCCTCTGTATCTTTTCCCCATTCCCTTCCCCAACTCAGAGAAAATGGACCCTGTGCTCTTTAACCTCAGGAAGATAAGTGGCATGGATCCTTTAAAGAAAGTAGGATCAATGGAGCCAAAGAGAAACTTAAAGGAAGAAGTAGAACTTTCCGTGAAACTAATAGAAAAGGTTCTACAAACTAGGAAAAAAGAGAAGTCTGCGGATGTCTTCAGAGATGGATATCTGTTCACTACTCACTAAAAATGTGGCAAGACCTTAGAGGGAAAAGCCAGCTGGTACAGGTTGTAGGGTAAGGTTCCATACCCAAGAATATCATACCCCCAAGGGTGTCACTGAAGCAGCAGAGAAGTGGGTGGAAAGGCAGGAAGGACTGGGCAGATGAAGAGAGGCACGCCCTCTGTCAGCACATAAGGTGAAAAACTAATATAGTCACAATTATCCTTCATAGTGCCTTTAATTGTCCATTAGGTAAAGCCTACAAATATATAATCTCTCAATAGGACCAGATCAGTCAGCTTCCAACATTGGAACAGATCATTTTTTATTCCATTGGGCCCCAGATTAAGTACCTGGATTGTGGTAAGGAGTGATGTTGTGCAAAAAACACCCATCAGAAACACACTCAACTCATCTAGCCACTCACCCCTGGGAAGCTGAAATTGAATCATGGAGTAGCACAGACACAGCTTCTATTTCAGGTTCACTCCTTGAGTTCACCTTCTTGAGTTCCATAGAGGTGAAGAGAATTCCCTGAATGGTTTTTCTCACTTTTTCTCTGACAACAAAAAGATAAATTTCACTGAATTGTTTGAAAGAATCCAACTAGATTAACAGATAAATACAGTAAGCAAGAATCTCTGTGGGAAGAAAGTTTCTCCAATAACCTATGTTATTGTGTGGTTATCACGTGGCATGCAGAATCATGGGTTACGGTTTTGTGCAGAAAGTAGAATAGAGGGTTGAGAATTTGGAAGTGATTATTTCCCAAAGACAGAGTATGCTCTGTTAAGAAGGGTATGAGCTCTGGCACTAAATTGACTTCAGGTCAAATAGTAAATCTCAGTTTGCCTGTGTACTATGCATGATCTTAGGCAACTTAGTGAATCTCTTTGCTCCTCACTTACCTTATCTGTGAAAAAGAAATAATGTGGGGGAGGGGTGAATAATAAATTTGAACACATACACAAACTATGTACCATAATCTAATCACTGGAATGTAGCAATTGTTGATATTTTTCTCCACACTACTCTCCCTTAAGCCCATATTCCTTAATCTACCACTCCTATTCTCTTTTTGTTGAAATTCAGAGAATGTCATTTTGATTTTATAATGCTTTCTATAATGCTTGTAATGGCTTAGCCTCCATGTAAAATTTGTAAAATCTTGATATACTTTCAAATCTTTTTATATCAAAAATTTTAATTGATTTTCTTCAAAAACTTCTCAATACCTCTTAGCTATAAAGCAAACAAAAGATTGACAGAAGAAAGCAATTCAATAAAAATTGGATTTACTCTTTAAAAAGAAAGGTTTTAATCTTCCTTAATTGGCCCTTTGATGTAGGTAATTTTCAAGAGTGGAACATTTTATAGACTAAAAGACTTAAGTCTTTCCTTAGAGTAATCAAGATTTGGTGATCCCTTAGAAGAATAGGAGTCATTAAAAACAGCAAAGAGGAAGGAGTTATTAGGTGTGGAAGATCAAGGTCTCTGATATATTAAAACAAGCAATGCAGGCCTAAAATTCTAGCAAACTGTAGATAATATTTTCACTGCACATTTCTTTAAAAGAAGATAAAGAGCATTGAATCAATATATCATTGAAGATATTATTATTTTGTACAAGCTCAAGGTTGGTGCAGGTCATTCCCACTAAAGCAAACAGAATTTGTTAATTTAATCCAACAGACTTGGCAGTCAAACCAAACAGGAATTTCATCAGCAAAAGAAAGTGGTGAGCATCTCTAAAAACTGAATGATTGCTGTGCAAACAGTAAATATCATTATGGAAGGGTGAGGAAATAAAAAGGGTGCTCCTTTCACGATTTTCACTGAGTTCATCAAACATAATAAATGATTCCAAATAAACCATTTGTAGGACTGCAACAGCGACTTAATGTTGCTTCTGCGAGAAAGTTAAAATTCATAGTTTTCCGGTCTCTCACCTTTCTTAAATACTTTTTTAAAAAACTGCAAGGTTATAAAATGAACGATTAAATGTCTTATATTCCAAGGAAAGACAGCAGCTGACTTTTCAATTTCTCATCTTGACATAATGTGCTAGCTTTCTGATGCCAACTTGAAGCCTTTTTAGTACAGAGACTAACACAGAGACAAGACTAAGCTGTATAAGGTAACGTTAGGTGTTTAGTTCGATAGTAATTACTTTAATCATCTTCAAAACTAAGAGTATTTCTGAAACATATATATTTTTGCAAAAGGGTAAATAAAATTTACTTATTCCCCCCAATCCCTGCATTTCGACACTTCAATGAAATTACCGTCAAAGCATATTCACGATCTTTCCCACTTCTGGTTTTCAGCCTCACCTTGCCCTTTCTTTCCTTCTCATTTCAGCCTCTTACAAAACTTTATTTGCAGGCTCTCCTTATCTCCAATAGTCTCCTTGAAACCCCTCTTTTAAAAGCACAACCTTTTGGAAGTCTCATGATGAACAGGGCATGTAAGTATGTAATATATACGAAATAAAAAGACTCTCTCAATGGTGGGTTTTTTTCCCTCCAGCTATGGAAACATAGTGTTATTAAACCCATAAATTCATCACCTCATAGAACCTCAATAAACAAATGTCAATTGGTGTTTCCCAAGAATGACTAACAAAAATAAATCATTTAATAAATTGCAAAAAATCTTTATTTCAAAGTCTCATGGAAAATGTTTTTAATGTTCAATTATTCAAAGTAAATGGTAAGCTTATCCTGAAACTCTAGAAGTTTGTCCCTTTCCATGGAAAACTAGACCAAGAAATAAAGAGATATTGAAGAGCTGTATTAAGTTAAGCTATTGAGAAGAAAGAAAATAATTGGGAAAATCAGGAGGAACTATTTTAAAGGTATAAACTCAGAGAATATATTGAAAGTCCTAGCTTTAGGGGAAAAAAGAAAGATACTTTTTCATAAATTTTCTGTGCCTTAAAATGGACAGTAAGATACATGCTCATTTGTTTCTAGCCCAATTCTTATACTGTCTTGAATCACTTATCTGCATATTTGATCTCCCAAAGGAACAGAATATTTTCTTTTTCACATGTGTACAGTTGCACCATCTTCTCTTCACACTTGTCAGAAAAGTTGGGATATTCTGCGGAATTTCAGTGAATTTAAGAGTCTGAATATCCCTTTAAATATTTTTGGTAGATTCTCTATAAAGAGAGTCACAGAAATTCTTCACATCCTTATAAGTACGTCACTCTTTTGCAATGTGATTTTGCAGCTTCTTCCATGAAGAGGCAGATAATATTTCCCCACACCTTGACTCTAAGCTATTGTTGTCACTTGCTTGGACTAATGGAATGAGGTGGAAATGGTGATTGTGACTTCCAAATATAGGCCCCAAGAAACCTTTCAGCAACTGCTCTTGCCCTCTTGGAGTGTTGAACTGAAACTGCCATAGGAGGAAGATCAAACTCTAAGAACATGAAAGACCATGTGACCAAGCAATCCTGGCTGAAGCCCTCCAGGTCAACCAGCCAATTGACAACTGTGAGATATGTGAGTGAGACCATCCAGCCCCAGTCAAGCTGCCAGTTAACTGGAGCTACATGAGTGACCCTAGGTGAGACAAGAAAAAGAGACATTCAGTTATATCCAGCACAAATTGCTTGCCCACAGAATCATGAATACATAAATGCTTATTGTGTTATGCCACTAAGTTTTGGAGTGGTTTGTTACGTAGTAATAGGTAACCGATATATAATTAGTACTGGAAGTGGGGTGTTGTTAACAAAACCTAGAACATTTAGCATTGGATTTAGGACCAGGAGCTACACAGAGTCTGGAAAAGTGATGAGGAAATTGTTAATGGAGCCCTGAAAGTGGTGAAGAAAATGCCATTAGAGGCTGGAAAAAGAGTCACCCTTGTTACATAGTGACAAACATGATAAGCCATAATAGTAATAGTAATACCATACTATTACATGATTAAAAAAGTACAGTAACTTGAAACTTAGAAAATATACCTAATGAACTTCTTGATCTAAAGAGATCTCTAGTCAATATGTTGAAAGTCAGAAGGCTGGGTATTTCTGACTGCACGTGACAAATCAATGTGAAAAAAGAAAGAATGAAAAAAGGGACTTATTGTTTGCAAGCAGAATTTAAAGGAAGTTGCTAAATTGGAAAACAAACCTATTTCTTATCCCCCGTCTCTCCAATTGGCAAAAGATTCCAAAATTAAGAAATGATCTCAAGCAAAGATCAAATCAAGAGTATTAACATAAAACTCTTTGCATGACCTTGGAAATATTTGAGGTGGAACCTAATAGACTCTCTCAGATAGACAAGGACCTTCAAAAACATTAAGGGCATTGTCCCACAACATGTTGACAAACAAAAGTAGAGATCTGTCTGAAAAAGAATTATGTTGTAGCTTTTAGAGCATGTATTAAATCCTAATAAGATTCATAGGAAATGCCCAAAGTTTTTAAGGAAGTTTTACTACCAGAAGCACCTCCAACTTCTAAAAGGGATTGAGTAATTCAAAATGAAAAGGGACTAATGGGCCTCCAGATTTCTATGGGCAAGAAGCAGGCTGAGAAAATAACTCAGCTACAAACACAGGTCACTTCTTACAGAAAAGGAAAGATCTCAGAGGACTGAGTCAAGAGCTGAGAACAGTGGACTAGGGAATCAGTCCACTGGGGTTGAACTAGTCTCTAATCAAGGAACATTCTCAGCCCCTAGAATAGAGAAACCTGGCGATGTGTGCCTGATTAGATTTCAGAATTTCCATGGGCAGGTGACTGCTGCATGCTCCCATTCTTCCCCTTTGTGAACATAAATATTTATTGCAGTTATCCTTATCCATTCTTATTACTGTATGTTGTGTAAGAGTAAATAATTTCTTATCTTCTTATTTCACAGGTTTTTGTATCAAGAAGAGTCATAACCAAGGAGCTGTGCTGAAAGAACCTCATCCACATCTGGACCTGATTTAGATGATGAAATCCTGGACTTCAAGGATGATTCCATATGAACATAAGACTTTTGTGGGAGGAGTTAGTATATTTTCATGTGGAAGAGACATGAATTATTGCTACCAGAGGGCAGACTATGGCAGGTTATATGTAAAAATTGCCACAAAAATTCCGCAAACCTCTGTATGCATGTTGATTTTGTTGCTGCTCCCAACTAGAGATGGAGATTATTTCCCCAATCCATGAATCTAGGTAAGCCCAGTATTGTGAGAGCTCCAAATCCTAAGCATCAAGAGATTGTGCAGCTTCTTTTCTTGCCCTCTTGGAATGCTGCCCTGAGATTGCCATGAGGAAGCCCAGGATAGTCAATTAGAGGATAAGAGATCACATAGAGAAGACGTGAGAGATGGGGCATCCCAACTAAGACCCCTAGACAGCCACCCATTAGCCAGTAACAACTGCTGGACATGTCAGTGAGGCCATCTTATACTATTGAGTCTCACTAGAGAGGTAGCATACAGCCACATCAGTGAACCCAAGAAAGATCAGCGAAGAACCATCCAGCCGAGCCCAGCCCATATTATTTACCTACAAGGGCAAAAAATAACTGTTGTTTCAGGTGGTTTCTTACCTAGTAATAAATTACTGATGCAGTGAAATACCATATTTCCTATTTTTCCAACACAATCCAGATTTTTAATATTCTGTCCAGTTATCATATGATGTATCAAATTAATGCTATTTATCCATTGGAAATATGGTCTTATAAGAAAGTAAGTACTAAAATGTGTGCTATAATAATAGTTGACCTGAATGAACACCACTCTTCTCCTAGAAGGCGAACTGTTATTATTGTCTAGTATTAAAATAAAGTCCTTTTAATCCTTAGCACAGCTAGATTTCCTTCCAGAGATGCAAAGGGAGAATAATCAAATTCAAATGCCTTCTACCTGCAGAGGTATTGTAGATACTACTCAGTGACATTTAAGCCCAATAAATTCCTTGAACATTCTTCCCCAGCTGTCATTGTCTCATGACCACTCTTTCTGCCACATACATCCATGAAAAAGCAGACACATAAAAGATAAAGTGAGGAGAGGAATGAGAAAACTGTAGATTAAGGGGCAAAGATGAATAACTGTTAAAATGACACACTGAACAATCACATTTCTGTAATATATTTTTGTTTGAATTGCTTCCCAGTGAGACCTCTCCTTTGGGAGATGCTGTGTAATTTCTCTGGTTATGTGATAGAACTAAGATGAAAGATAACTCACAAGCTCCTGTGGCTTAAAATATAATGGTTGAAAATTGGTGGGTTATTTTTAAAAGTTTTTTTCTTCTGTTTGACCAGGAAAGGCAGAACTATACTCATCACCCCCACCCCCGTCCTTCTCCAAAATAAAGGTCAAATTGCTTCTTCTCTGTCTTTAAAGACGTTGCTAAAAAAAAATTCTGATGCAAATGTATAATGAGTGTTAATATAATGGCCTAAATAACACCCTCTGCCCCTCCTTCTCTACAATGAAAACCAAAAGATCTAAAACTTCTTAAAATAAAGTATATTCAGATGCTGAAGAGAAACTAACTTTAAAATCATCTATAATTGTAAAAACTGTCACTATAATATCATATACCTCATGGAATAGTCATTTGGATTATGTGATCATTTATTTTAACTCCCACTAGTCTTGGAATAGACAAAATTCAAGAATTCATACATCCAGAGCCTCATCTCTAAGGATAGCTAGCTAATTCTACCATAGTTAGAAGTTATTTAAATATTGATTATAAATTAAAATTAAATTATTTTAAACCTTCTAGACTAATTTAGCATTGGTAGCACCTCTGTTCAAATATACTAAATTATTTGAAGGGTTTTTTTTTTTAGCATATATGCTAGAAATATGTAAAGATTTTTTTTAACGAAAAGCTAAAACCATAGACTCAGCTCTAAAAGAGGACATAGTTAAACTTCTTAACTTTATATATGAGGAAACTAAAGGGCAGAGAGTTGAAACGATATGCCTGGAGTGGCAGAGCATGTAAGTGGTAATGCTAGTTTAAGAACCAGGTTTTCTGGACTCTCAGGCCGGCAATGGCCCCCACTTTATCAAGTAGACTCACAGGATTCTGAGTTCCTGTGGATGGGAGGCACCAGCTTCTCCCAGTCCTGAATCCAGCAGGTGCCACACCTGAGCACAGAACTCCCATAATCCTTAGCCCTATCCCTGACTCATTAATTCAGATTCTTTGGGGATGATCAGAGCACTGGTGTTGTTTGAAAGCACTCCAGGAGATTCTAATAGGCAGCCAGGGCTGAGAACCACTGAAATGGTTTCTCATCCTCACTGCCTTAAGTGGCTTAGACTTAGGTGGCAGCCTCACTTCCCAGAGTTTCTGGCTCTCTTTGGTCCTTTGATACCCTAGACATCAAGAACCTAATTCTGAGAGCTTAGACTCTTGGAAAGGGATAAATAAAAAGGGGGAAGATAGAGAATATTAAAGTACATGGTCTTGGAGACATACTTTGTCAGTGACACTTCATATGAGAACTAACAAGAGAAAACCATAAAAAGAAAACTCAATTTGGCTATATAAGAGTAGTATTACTTACGGGTGTTTGTTTAAACAGCTAACCAAGTTTGCAATAATATATATCAGACTGTTCATTGGTTCATTTCATTACATCACTCAGCCATTCATATAAAGTCAAGGTCACCTGTTCATAAGCTCGCGAAATTAAAGGCAGCATGGTTTACATAGATTATTAGACATTACAACAATGGAGAGAAACAGAAGTAGAAAATTTCTTATAAAAAAGCTCTAAACCAGTCAGAGTCAGTTTAACCATATTACAACAACTATTAGCAATCCAAAGGTGAACTTAAATGTATCTACTGGTTCTCAATTCCAATGTAATCCTCAAGGAGCAAAGCTAAATCTGGGTTACTTTGAACCTCAAAGATAAGAAAGATCAAACTTACTTGTTGGAATAAGATTATAAGCAAAAATGGTGTCCTCACCTCTTGCAACTCTTGCTTAACTCTTGCAGCTATGTTGGAAAAACTGATGATTCTGTGAATTGAGCCTGCAGGTTATTTACATTTTGAAGTGAAGCACAAACATGGCTTGGCCAGCAGTAGTGCCACATGTTTCAGCCTGCCTCATTGCACAGGCAGAATTGTCTTGGGTCAAACATTTGGTATTAAATATTCTAAATCTGAACTATCTAATCAAGAAAGGCCATGTCTATGAAGTTGCTTGACTCACCCCTACATGGAGAAGAGCCAAATACATCAGAAATAAGCATTTTCCTTAAGACTTAGAGAGGACTGTAATTGCTGGCCCTCCAGGACCAGTTCAACTGACCCCATCTCTCATCAACAGAATGATTAAGAATTGCCTGCCAGAAAATCTGCAAAGTCACATAGATAGGGCATGAACAAAAGAAGAAATTGTGACCTGAAACAATCGCAGAACCAAATATCCTCCTTCCCACAGAAGCGAAGGATTGGGAAATGACTGGAACTTGAAAGTCAGACTCTTATCAGAACTGAGGGGGTCCCTCATTCAGGAAGATCTAGTGTTAAAATTCCTTCCCCACCTTATCAAAAATGTTTAGAACCCCATAATAAATGTTTAGAACCTCATCATAAATGTTTAGATCCCTGTCATAAGTGTTTAGAACCTCGTCATAAATGTTTAGAACCCTGTCATAAATGTTTAAAACCTTACCATAAATGCTTGCAGCCCACCAATCAAAATATGTCCTGCCAGCATTTCTGCATGCCAGCTTGTTCTCCTTAACCTCTTAAATTTCACCCCAAATCCTGAATCAAGGAGATAGATCTGAGGGCACATGCCCTCTGTTCTCCCTGCATATTGATCTCACAGAATAAAGCTGATCTCTTTCCCCAAAGGCTGATGCCATAATTAATTGGCTTGTTTATGCACATCTGGCAAGTGAACCCCAATTTTGTGCGGTAACAGGACTAAAAAGGAAAAAGTTAATCTGGTTTTATCTTAATGTTATAACTTGAGGCATATTTTATAGAACTGATTGTTTTGTTTTTCTGCCTCTGTCACCAATTCTTCTCCACTACATTAAATCTCACACATGGCAAACACCCGTTAATTAAGCTTTATATTACAGAGTATTAATATAAATGTCTTGGATGCTCCTCCTTAAACCTCTATGGTATAATTACTCAGGCCCTAAAGCAGAAATTAATTTACATTGTTAACAGAAATACTTAGAAACAAGCATATTTAAATGTTTAACCATCAGTTCTAAAAGAATAGATTAAAGGAAGCAATAGTTCAATCAAAACATTGACATTTAGATGGTCCAGCAAGGTAATGTGAAAAGAGAAAATACACCTCTTGCCCTTTGAGTCAGACAGAAAGAGCTTTTCAAATAACCTTATTTGCTTTCACTCCAAGAACCAAATATGAATGTTGTCAATATCTCTCTCTACCTTCTTCCAGGCTTGTCATGAATATCATCAAGATTTCTTCCAGCTCATCAGGCTCCCTCCCTTCCATAGATTAAGACAATTCAATAAGCAGAACCAATGTAAAACAATATCAGGTTGAAATCACAGGGCTACAGGTAACTTTCAGCTATTACATGGTACATCTTCCACCTCCAATATAATCATTTAAACCAGTGGTTCTCAACCTTGGCTGCACATTGAAATCATCTGAGAGGCTTTTTAAAATTCTGCTGCCCAGCCCAAAACCCCAGAAATTCTAATTTAATTGGTCTGGGATATAGCCTGAGTATCAAGTTTTAAAACATCTCCAAGTGATTTTAATGTGCAGCCAAGTGTCAAATTCTGTTAACCAAAGACTATCAAGAAAACACTGTAGTCAAGAAAAGTTAGGTTTACTTAGCTTGCTGCAGTGTGGGAGATCCTAGGAGCATCTCATGGGATTTTCAGTAAGGGGTTGTAACCAACAGGCCCTCTAGGACGAGTTCACCTGACCCAATCTTAAGAACAGAGTAATCAAGAGTGGTTTTTCAGGAACTGAGACCACTTGTCCGGTTGAGATCATCAGCCCATCAACTGGGCCTGTGCAAATGCCCAATAAGTGACCCTTTTGATGTCAAAGGACTGGAAACTCCACCCTCAGATCATACTAACACCACCATTTTGTGAACCTGCATCCCATGAAGAGCCATGAAGCTTGACTATGCTTGTGTGGATCATCACTGACCTCACTTCTCCTTACCACCCTGCCCATCATCCCATGAATCTTTCCCCAAGCCCTGGATTGGGGAGACAGATCTGAGAGCATATGCCCCCTGTCTTCTTGCAGATTGATCTAGCAATAAAGCTGTTTTCTTTCCCCCAAAAGCTGATGCTGTAATAATTGGCTTTTTTATGCACCTCAGGTAGGAGAATCCTATCTTGGTGTGGTAACAGAGTGTTTGGAAGAACTTCAAATGGGGTGATTTTAAGCAATGCTGAGGGAAGCAAGAGACAGTTTTGGATTGGATGACATGGAGGAATGGAGAAAATTCAATGATTGGGTATCTCAATTATCTTCATTCAAGAGACAGAAAGATTAGAGCAGGGCTATCATTGATAAAAAATCAAGATCACTCAGAAGGCAAGGTTTGCAATAAGAATGGGGTGTTAATCATTTTTGTGGTTAAGTTGTGGCCTAGTTATTGCCCTGTTCTAAATATGGTGTATTTATGTTCTTTGGCAAACATTGTGGTCTATTTTTTCAGTAAGGTCCATTTTCTCTTTCTCTGATTATGTTATTGGACTATTTTCATATTCTTACAAGGTTGAGAACCACCGATTTAAACGAACTCAAAAACCTCGCTAAATATGAGTGCTGTCTGGTTGGGACATCTGTCATTCTTTTGAGTTCCAGGGTTAAAATTAGCTGATCTGACTTATTAAACATATATTTGATTTCTCCCCAGTTTTTCCAAGTGAAACTTTCTCAAAGCCAGACCTTTCCCGATAAAACTCTGTTCCCATTCCCTCGATAGGATATCCAATTATGATCACAAGTTTAATTTGCAAGAGAATACATGCTACACTCTAAAGAAAAATCTTATTCAAAATAGCCCCTTTTGGTAACATCACCATTAAAATCCTATTTCTGCTGTATTACAAAGTCATTTTCTACTTATTCTGTTCTCAACGGAAGCCACTGGTAATTTTTCACAATTATTAGCTCAGAGTTACCTTGATATGGCACCCCACATGGAGAGTGGGGATTCTTTACAGAAACGTTCTTGACACTATTTTGATGACTCACCTAAAGCTCTGTTCTAAAAGAAATCAGAATGTTGGCAACCGTTTATGCTTTAAGCCAAGAATGAATATGTGTATTCAATAGAAATTAAGGTTAACTCTTCCTTGGTAATCTGGAATATCTGTTTGATCTCTTAGGAAGCCCATTGAATCATAAACAATATTTCACGTCTCCCTGAAAATAAGGCTCTTTCAGTGTTTTACATGTATCAATGTGGGAAGTCATATTTTTATTTATTCATAAGCATCAGAAAATATATTAACCTCTGATGGTATATACAGAGTGCCCATTACTTACAGGGCATTTTACTCCAGGTCACCTGATATCATCCATATTGTCTACTCCTCTAAGATACACGGAGATAGATAAAAGTTTTTCTTACCTAGACTGAGTTATTTCCACTATTGGATCCTAAGGGAGCCCAGAAATGGCACCGTTGTTTCCCTACTTGAGTTCTGAACCAGCTAAGAAAACTAAAATTTAAGGCAGAAAGATATCTTAAACCTTTATAACCCAAAAAGGCCATGTCACAGGTTAGGTTCTCCAATTGCAGAGTTTGAGTTCAAGATGTATTTAAGGGATTAAAGGAATGAGAAGAAGCAGGATTGAGCAGAGGAAAAAGTCGCACTGTGATCCATACCTCAAAAAAACCTTGGCCAACCTGGCAGGAAGCTCTGGAGTGAACATTGCCTGTCAGAGTCATCCCATAGTGGGCTGAAATGTCTAGGTCTTTAAACCACCTCCCAGCTCACTTATCAGATGTGGGCTGTCCTGGGATGAGCATGACTTGACAGCTTAGGCAGACTCTAAGATCTAGACACCTTGCTAGCTAGTATCTAGCTCTTTGCAGCTGAGGCAGACCCTAAAAGAACAGACAGCTGGAGGCACTCTGCCCACCACCCTCTCTGAGGCAGGATGGAAAGTCCTTCCTTTAAGGGACTGTGGGGAGCACATCTTCATGTCTACCACAGACCATGTTAGAGAACATGGCTAAGACGTTCAGCAACAATAGATGACACCCAGCACTGACATCCAGACACAGGCAACACTTAGTAATCACAGACATCATTTACAGTTATGGGCCACTGAAAATTTATATAAGACATACTGACTTAGGATATGTAGTTTTCACTAGCAGCTAGCTTTTAAAGAAGGAAAAAATGAAGACACTGTGATATGTATGCCCGATTTCTGCTCCCACATTCACCAAAATAGATGTTACTCTATGAGAGGGAGTATGGGAAAAAGACGTGGAGACAGGCCAGGAGTGATATGCTCATGGTGACCCTCCACCTGGAAGGAAACACAGGAGTAGGAGGTAAGGAGCTCCCCCATCCTACACCAACTGAGTCACAGAACGTGACAGTCAGTTAAAGGCAGTACAGTGAGGTTTACTAACACTTTAGGTCTCTAGATTATAATAACAACTCAAAACTCTCGTGTATACAATAATCATTTCTCTACATACTTATAAACATTATTCCATTTGAAAGTTTGGTTACTGGGAGTTGGTTGGTTTGGTTGGTTGTTTTGGGGGCTGGAGTTTAAATTTTCATTCTTGTTGTAGTTGCCTGTAAAAGAATAGATTTATTTACCAAGTCCTAAATAATATTAACAATTTTTTAGATCCTCTGTACTGTGTTCTGTCTTAATGAAAAAGTCATTGAGGGGATTTTAATCTCTCAGTGGCAGAGTGAAATATGCCGCAAGTGGAAGTTCAGCAGCCAGACTTTTTACCTTCATTCCCCTTTCAGCCACATACCTCTTGACACTACCTAATAACATGTTACCATAGAAGGAAAGCTGCCTTGACAGCTACTTAGGACGGGGAGCACCTAGGATCTCAGATCAGGGAGTCCCAGTAAGATTCAGAGAGCATAGGAAGCAAATGCAACCATGGAGACCCACATTCTTCAGCGAAGTTTGAGGCTGACTCCAAGAGGGACCCCAAGGTGCAAACCACAGATTTTTAAAGAAGGAACATCAAATTGTCAAAGGCATGTCATTTTTTTCTTAGCCAGTCAAAGATACTTCCTTTTAGGTAACCGGCTAGTCCTTCCTCTACAAGGGCATGATAATAAAATGTTGCTAAGGAATTTCATTTTTAAAACAATGGTCAACTATTTTAATCAGGCAGATTTGATGCTGTGGAAACTTACTCATGACAAGATAATATATGACCAGCTATTAATTTCTGCATGTGCAACTGAGCCAAAACAGTCTTGTAGAACTCACTCTAGATTGATGATCTGAAGACTGCCATAAGACAATTTCCTAAAACCAGCCATCTAGAATATCCGCCTGAAATAGACAGAACCCAACAAAATTAAGGAAAACACAGATCTAAGTTGGATCTGCCTGTGTCTTCCTGAACCTACATCTTTAAAAGTGTTTTACAAAGTGTGTTCCTATGACCACCTACTATGCAAACACTCCAAGAACTTGCTAAAAATGCCGATGGCTAACATCTAGGGGGTGTGGCTCAAGAGTCTCATGTTCAAGTTCTCCAGGTAATTCTAATGCACACTAGGGTTTGAGAAATCCTGTTAGAAATGTAGGTTGGACCAAGGTCAAACACAAAGTCCAGAATTCAAACTCAAAAAGAATCCTACAAAATTTATTTGACACTTATTTGGGAACAGTATTTTTCCAAAGAGAAAACTAAAACTCTTACTCATTCATTCACAAATATTGTATTGTGTTCCTGCCGCATCCAGACACTATGCTAAATACAGTGGATTCAAAATAAAATGCCTAACACATTGTAAGAATGGGTCTAGTATCACTAGACATTATAACTCTTTTCACGCTGAGTTCATATCACTTAAGATATGCATATCACTAGGAATTAAAATGAGAATTCAGGAAAGAGATTAAACCTGCTGAAGTGGAATTATTCTAAGGAAAGAAAAGCATTAAAAAGCGTATATAGGATATGATTAAATGAATCTAGTTCTCTCCAGGAAAAAGAGGGGAGTAGAGGGTGGGCAGATATGCATGTGACTATTTTAAAATAAAAAGCTCTCTTGAAATAGATCAGAGAGTTCAGATGATTCTCATCCCAAACTGAGTCAGTTCTTTATACTAGAATCAGAGAGTTGATGGACTTTTGATCTTTCCTTTCTTTCTCTGGAAGCTTAGATCTAAAGCTGTTACCAAACAGGGTTGTGAAGAGAGGATAAAAGGATAATATATAAATCACTGTTGATTTTCCATAAAGTTTCCATGAACTCTGCTGAAAGAAACTCCAGACATTAAACCCACTCCACACATACTACCTGCTATGGTCTGAGTGTGTCCTCCCAAAATTCCTGTGTTGAAATGCTAATGCCAAATGTGATGGTATTAGTAGATGGGGCAAAGCCCTCAGGAATGAGTTAATACACTTATAAAAGAAGCCCCAAATAGTTCCCTTGCTCCCTTCCACCATTTGAGGATACAACAAGAAGGCTAGAAACCAGGAAAAGACCCTTACTTGATCATGCTGGCATCTTGATCTTGGACTTTCCAGCCTCCCAAACTGTGGAAATAAATTTCTGTTGATTATAAACTACCCAGTCTGTGGTATTTTGTTACAGCAGCCCGAAAGGACTAAGCCACTTCCACAGCCCACTAGAAAATTCTCCTTGCTTGATAGAATAAGCTAAACTTGCTCAAGACTGAGCACCTGAAATGGTTTCTATAAAACTTTGCATAAATATGAGTTACGGTATGAGAAGCAACTTATAAATAACTCCATTGGACCCTCATAAGTTTGCTTATAAAAAGGTTTTACAAAGTATTTGCATTTGCAATTTTGTCCTATGATCAAATAAAACCTATGGTTTTATCGATATCTTACTAAAATCAAAACAAAGAGAAGCATGCATTGAAAAAGAACTGGAAACATATATTAAATGTTAAAATTAAATGGTGGAACTATGGCTGCTTTTCCTAGATTTCCTAAATGTATAATAATGAGAATGTATTACTTTATATAAAAACATTTAAAGTTAATTTCTTAGGGGGTTTTTATGACAATAGAATTTTTTAAGTAAAAATAAATTTCAAAGCTAAGAGTCTCCAATGGTTATTGTTCTTTTTCCCCCATTTCCTTTCTTCTTTTCTAAAAATGTGTTTTACCCTGCAAGCCAGATCATCTCTTTATTCTTTTAAACATTGACAAGCTTCAACATTTTTGCTATAACAAAAAGTTCTGGCTTTCCTTTTTCTCTTCTTTTTCATTCCAACCCTATAAATTCTAACTACAGCTGTCCACTTTATCTCCCATTAGTCTCAATAATCTTGACTAACTGACTTTGAAAGCATATTGCTTTAGCACATTAACTTTTGCTGGGGCACATTTTTTCCACACCTGACTCTCCTACCCTGCAATTTTATATCCACTCTAACTACCAGTTTTCTATGTAATAAATTATACATGACATCTGTCTTGTCCTAGTTTTTAAAATGCCTGTAGCCTCTTAAAAGTCCTTTTAATGTCCTCATCCTCAAGTCCAAGCCATCTCTGGTATTTCCTTTATGTAATAATTTTCTGGTTATCTTTTCCTTAATTTTTACCTTTGTGCTCTACTCCACTATCTTCCTCAGCATGTCTTTCCAGTACTTTGTTTTCTAATCCGTTTTTTGTTTTTTAAATTCTTCATGGCCACTCCACCAGCCTTGGGCTAGTGAAACATGAATGCTTTTCATTCTCCACCAAAATTGCGACCCTTCTACCTACTCAAAATTTACACACAACTATACAAAGCTGTGACATGATCTGTCACACATCACATCCAGTTCCTGCTATGAATAAGGGGCTACTCCCACCCAGTTCCTCAACATATTGTCTAGTTTGGGACACTTTCACACCATATTGTCATTTCTTGGTTTTTAATCTACTTTTGCCTCTAACTTTAAAATCTAAACAGAGAAGAATAGAGTCTTCTTCTTGCCTGTGCCATCAGTATTTATCATAGCAACTAGCACATGGCAAATGTTTGATAATTATCTATTAGATAAGTATATGACCCACTGTTCACAACACATGAATTCAAAGGCAGATATAGGAAGCCAGCTCTCTTCTACCGAGCCAGACATTAAAGAGACTTGATAAAATGTGCAACCATTCCATTCCATCCTCACTAAATAATTTTTGTTTTAGAAAATGTAATCTTTAAGTATTATATTTTGTATTACAATATAATCATTAAAAATTATTTTATGTATGTCAATATGTGGTAGAGTTATTATAGTTATATTAATTAAATGTATAAATATATATTTTAAAATTTTTCTCAGTTTTTTTCCTAATATGGTAAACTTTAGTAGATAATCACCCATATAAAAAGCTCTTTGGGGTCCTCAATAATTTTTAAGACTATGAAGGTGTCCTGAGACCAAACAATTTGAGAACTATTGGTCTAAATCATCCAGATAAACAGTAGTATTGTCAGGGCAGAGGAAAATCCCCTTTCTTCTCATCTTGTCCTTTTATGGCTGGACTAATAATAAACTTGACACAAGACCAGATTAACAGGAGAAAAACCCAGTTTAATGCATATGTCCTGGAGATCATAAAGAAATGACTCACCAAGAGTGAACAAAGCAGGCAACAAATTTGTGAGGAATGACAGGACAAAGAAACTTAGATTTGAGGTAAGTAAATAGTGAGGAATTTAAGCAGAGTTTAGCCTTGAGGTAGTAAATTAGCAAGACTTATTTACACCGGCTTCTTGGCCCTGAATCCCCAGCTCTGGTACCAAGGATGCAGGGAGAGTACCTTTCACAGGGGAGATTTGCTTCCCACTTTCAGGGGAAACAGAGACAGGAGGGTCAGAATACCCTTTTTGCTTCTCTAGTAACTTTAATTCAAAATAATTCATATGCTATTGTGGAATAGTTTTGGGTGGCCCCCATGGGCCCCAACAATATCAACACTTCTTAGTGTCTCTCCAAATCCCCCCAACCTCAATTTTCTCTGGGGATTTTGGCCACTTGTTCCAGCTACCTCTGCAGTGACCAGCTCTTGGCTTGGGAGGAGGGGGTCTGACCAACATCACCAGGTGAGACCTGGTATTACTTTACCTGTTACCTGCACAGTGCACCTCTTGTATCCCACACAGGGCTTCCCTGTTTACACTAAGGCAGTCATTTTCAAGATATCTTTGGTAAAGAGTCATTTTTTTCCTCCCATCCATTGCTGACTGACACTTTGTCAAATCAATAAAAAATAATTCATAGAAAAGTAAACCAAAAACATTAAAAACAAAAGCATAAAATTTTTTTACAATTAGATTCAACAGACATAAAATTACCCCTTCAAAATACTATAAAAGTTCCTAAAGACTTACTTTCAATTTCTGTACTTACTGTATCATAGACTAATGACAGTTTGCCATCCATGGATCACATTTTGAGTAGTGCTGCATTAAGGCATAAGACAGCACAGGACCTGCTCAGCATCTGTCCATGCACACCCCAGAAATGCACAAGGAGTTGAACACCTTATGGGGTGACCTTCAACTCATAGGGGATAAGAACTGACAGATAAGTTCCTAAGACACGTCATACGTCTTTTCCAATTGTCCCATGAGATGGAGCAACAGACACCCAAAGCTATGGGTAATTTTATAATGCATCTTCCTTCCTACTTTGCTGATACTGTATCTCTTACTTCTTCCCCCTAGGACAATGCTCCCCAATAAGGCACTCAAACTTAAGCTTTAGCCTCAAGTTGTGCTTTCTGAGGATCCTAGGAAACAAAAGCCAACATGCTCTTTGCACCTCACTGAAGCCAGAGGGAAACACAGGGGCACAAGACATCCAATACTATTCTTCTGCTTCTGAATGTTGCACATGGCTTGTGCTTCTGTTGCTTTCCTCTTTTTATACCTTTTGGTTTGTCTGTTGCAGCTGCTGTAAATTTACTCACCCAACCTATGGTAGATCTTCCATTCTCCCTCAAGTCCAGGGATGTTCTCTTCATCCTTATGTAAACCATTCAGTCACACCAAAGGTTCATTTGCTACTTACAACTGACCCTTAAAATTGGCTAGTGTGATAGATAGGACATTTATCATAATCTGTGTAGGTGGGAAAACTGAGAAACAAAAAGGTTAAGTGATTTTCCTGTGGGCATTCAATAAGTTAGTGACAGAGCAATGAACAAAGCTCAGCTACACTGTTTTCTCGTATTTTCACATCACTTTATATTTTGACAAGAGCAGACAGATTTGTCTAGCCAAGATAGCCAACTAGCACAGTTCTATGACTCCCATGGCTAGTATTTTAACAGACAAACTACAATAAAACAAAATATGTGAGTGAAAATATCAGTTACTTTCAGAGAGAGGTCATGAATTCTTCCTCAGAGAATGCATTACTTTGAAAACGGTATGTACTCCATAAATGTATGATAAGTGAAAGAATAAATAAATGGCCAATCAATCTTAACTTGGTATTTTTACAATCTATAAGTCTTTAAAATCATTCTACTAGAATAAAACCACACACAGATTTCAATCATACAGAGACCTAGAATCCTCTGCTTCAAAGGAAATAGTTTTAATTTAAAGATAATGCAAAGTTTAAAACACACACAAGCACACACACACACACATACATACAAATACCCTTAGTCAACAATCAACAAGACAGGTAGATCAGACTCATCTCACAGAATAACAGTATAAACACACAAAGTAAATTTTACACTAAATCTCCCTCAGTATATGTACATTCATTATAAGTAAATACATCAACAAGCCTGAAGTCTTGAGAGACGCCATCTATAATATTATCTAACATCGGCCTTTTAAAATCTTCTGGCAAATTCTGAGTATGCAATTGACACCAGAATATATAAGCAAATAATGCAAGCACGTATGCATCCAAACTGGGAGGATAACTAGTCATTTAGTTAGCAGATGAAAATGTCATTCTCTAGTATAAGTAAAGTTGCAAGGGCAATTGATATTCTATGGCAGCTCTGTGAATGCATGTTAAGACAGTGACTTGAAGGACCCTACAACTATAAAGGTAAAGAAAATAATGCCGCTTGAACCAGAGTGTGATCACCCCAATTTGACATTACTTGAAAGGAAAAGTGATATTATGTACCAAATAAGAAAAAAAAAAAAAAAGAAGTACTAAAAAAGTTGAAAGCTTGCTAGGAAAAAAACAGGTGGAGTTTTTCAGAATTGGAACACAATACAAACTTGCACTGTCCAGTACTGTAGTTACCAGCCCCATGTAGGTATTGAAATATGGTTAACGCAACTGAGGAACCAAATGTTTAATTTTATTTAATTTCAATTATTTTAAAATTAAATTTAATTCTAATTAATTTTAAATTACAGTGAACTCTACTCATTATAATTTAATCTAAATTTAAAAACTGATCCTTGATACAGTTATTAGAAAACTTTTAAATAGATTTGGAACAACTTGGGTGTGTGAATCTATTTTTTCCAACTGTAAATTCTATGAAATCTAAGTATATGTCCAATGTTTTTCTGGTGAAAATTTAGTGTCCAAATTAAGCTATGCTGATCCACTCAGTTGTCAGATATATGCAGAAAATGTCCAAGACAAATAAAGAAATAACACTTTCCCCAAGCATGGCATGCTGTGCTAAGTACTTGCTAAAGATTCAGAAATAATTAAAACCATGATGGTTAAAAACCAACTGCAAAATGTCCCCATAAAAAATTACAAAACAGTACGGATAAACAAGAAAATGTCTTCAGAGAAAGTAGGTATATGTTTTGTGGTCTTGCATTGAATATCAGAATGAGTATCAAAATATCAAGAAATCACCAGGTGTTTTCAATATTGTTAATATTAAGTCTCATAATTATATTGGACATGAGTTCAAAATGCAGCAAACCAACTTCTGGAGTCTTCCTCGAGGCAATCCTTTGGCAGCTTTTAATGCCATCCATTCCATGGGAGGCTCCAAATCACTGCATCAGGCTGAGGTAACTGGAGCTTGAAAGAGCAAGAGGAGGCATTGTCTCAACTGCACAGGAGCTCAGGGTTAGTGTGAGCATGGCCCAGGTGACCTCCTTCTGGGACCTCCAGCGCACGTCTCCTCCATTATCACACACACCTCCCAGCAGTCTTGTGCCCAGAGGGTCCTATAGTGATGAATGCACTCAAGGACCCATCCCAGGATGTCTTTATGTGTGTGAATGTCCTCTGTTGTTATATTAATATCCCTTTCATTGTATTTTAGTGGGGAGAGTCTCAGGGAAGAGCTCACTTTGCCATGATGAAACACAGAAGATGTCCGAGAGACCCATACAGCTATATGTCTGAAGGTGGGGGTAATGGATGCCCCTAGAGGAAGTGGAAGGAGGCAAAGGGATCTCTTCTCCTTCCCCTAATGGCAGTGACCCAGGACATGGGACAGCCTGTGGCTCAGAGACGAGAGGCGATAGGGGTGGCATTCCACTGGAACACCTTCACATCACACCGCAGTCATGAACAGCCCTTGGGAAAGCCCCACATAGAAGTGGCTGAACTTTTATGGGGATGTCTTCATCAAGCCAGCACCCAAGGAAAGCAGGTAGTGAGGGCAGAGCGAGAATGGCCCCCGGAATCATGCAGGCAAAAGAAAGTGCCCCTCCCCTAGCCTGGCATGCCAGGTCAGCCAGCCAGAATGCCTGCACATATAATAGGAAAGCAGCAGTTGTGAGAGACTATCTGCAGATCACAAGCACCCAGCAATCAGCCCTGAAAGCACAGAAATTTATAATCTAAATGACAGAGAATTCAAAATACCTTTCATAAAAAAATTCAACAAGTTACAAGAGAATACAGATAGACAGTTCAATGAAATCAGGAACAAAATTAAAGAACAGAGGGAATTCTTCACAAAAGAGATTGAAACTATAAAGAAAAATCAATTAGAAATGCTGGAGTTAAAAACACAATGAATGAGTTAAAGAAAAAATCTGGACTCCCTGAATAACAGAGCTGATATTATGGAGGAGAGAATTAACAGTCTGGAGTACAGAAACATAGAAATGCTTCTGGTGGAGTAGGAGAGAGAACGAAGACTAAAAATAAATGGAGAAATATCTGACTCAATTAGGAAATGCAACATAAGGATGATAGACATTCCAGAGGGAGAAGAGAAGGAGAATGGAGCAGAAAGCTTGTTCAAAGAAATAATAGCTGAGAACTTCCAAAATCTGCGGAAAGAGGTGGAAATAGAAGCGAAAGAAGCTAATATAACTCCTAATTATATCAATGTAAAAACACCTTCTCCAAGGTGTGTATCAGTAAGTCTGGCAAAAGTCAATGACAAAGAAAATATATTAAGGGCAGCAAGGCAGAAGAACATAACCTGCAAAGGAACCCCTATCACAGGCTTTCTGTGGATTTCACAGCAGAAACCTTAAGGCTAGGAGAGAGTGGAATGACACATTCAAAATTCTGAAAGACAAAATCTTTCAGCCAAGAATACTCTATCCAGTGAAAATATCCTTTGGATGTGAGGGAGAAATAAAAACTTTCCCAGATAAACAAAAGCTAAGGGAGTGCATCAGCAGAAGACTCCCCTCCCACAAGAAATGCTCAAGAAGACCCTCATAATGAAAAAAAAAGAAAAGGTTTAGAAAGCTTTGAGCAAGGATATAAATAGGTAGACAAAATCAGAAAATTGCAGCTCTCTATCAGAACACGTTAGCAAACACTTATTTATACATTAAAAATAAAGGGAAAGATAACATCAAAAATAAATATAATCTCATCATTTGAACAACAAACTCACAACACAAAATGGAATAAGTTGTGACAATAATAACTTAGAAGAGGAAGAGGATAAAGATGAAATCAGCTTGTTCTAAGGATAAGAGCCTATCAGAAAATGGACTATCTCGTCTACGAGATTTTGTATACAAACCTCATGGTAACCACTAAACAAATAATCAGAACAGAGACAAAAATGACAAATAAAGAGAAAACTAAGAAACCATCAAAAAGAACTACCAAACTGAATTGGTAGTCAAAAATACATGGGACAAGAAACAAGGGAAATGCAGAAGAACCCAAAAGTGAATGATTGAATGGCAGCATTAAGCCCTCATATATCAATAATCACTCTAAACACAAATGGATTGAATTCTCTAATAAAAAGACACAGAGTGGTTGGATGGATTAAAAAACAAGACCCAAAAATATGCTGCCTCCAGGAAACACATCTCAGCTCTAAAAACAACACAGACTCAGAGTGAAGAGATGGAAGATTATACTCCAAGCTAACGGCAGAAGAAAGCAGATGTTGCCATACTCATATCAGACAAAGTAGACATCAAGATAAAACAGGTAATGAGAGACAAAGAGGGACAGTATATCATGATAAAAGGGACACTCCACCAAGAAGATGTAATGCTTATAAATATATAGGCAACTAACACCGGAGCACCAAAGTGCATGAAGCAACTATTAACAAACCTAAAAGGAGATATTAACAGCAAAACAATAATAGTAGAGGACCTTACACCCCACTTACATCAGTGGATAGAAAGTCAGAGGGAAAGTCAACAAGGTAATAGTGGATTTAAAAGAAGAATTAGACAGGTATACTTAATGGATATATATAGAATATTCCATCCAATAACAGCAAAACACACATTCTTCTCAAGTGCACAAGGAACATTTTCAAGAGACACCCTATGTTGGTAAACAAGGCAAGCACAATAAATTTAAGAAGACTGAAATCATATCAAGCATCTTTTCTGACCACGCTGCTATGAAACCAGAAATAAACTACAAGAAAAAGCTGGGAAAGCAATAAATTTGTGGAGACTAAACAACATGCTACTAAACAACAAATGGATCAATGAAGAAATTAAAGCAAAAATCAAAAAATATCTGGAAACAAATGAAAATGAAAATACACCATATAAACACCTATGGGATGCAAGAAAGTGGTTCTAAGAGGGGCCAGCATGGTGGCACAGTGGTTAAGTTCACACATTCCACTTCAGCGGCATGGGGTTCACCGATTGAGATTCCAGGTGCGGACCTATGCACTGCTTATAAAGCCATGCTGTGGCAGGCGTCCCACATATAAAGTAGAAGAAGATGAGCACAGATGTTAGCTCAGGACAAGTCTTCCTCAGCAAAAAGAGGAGGATGTGCAGCAGATGTTAGCTCAGTGCTAATCTTCCTCAAAAAAAAAGGGGAAAAATGTTTAAAAAAGTGGTCCTAAGAGGGAAATTCATAGCAATACAGGCCCACCTCAACAAAAGAGAAAAACCTCAAATAAGCAATCTTAAACTACACCTAACAGAATTAGAAAAAGAACAAACAAAGCCCAAAGCCAGCAGAAGAAAGGAAATAATAAAAATTAGAGTAGAAATAAATGATACTGAAACACACACACACAAAAAAAAAACAGTGGAAAGGATGAATGAAACAAAGAGCTGACAAAACCTGGGACAGATAAACCAAGAAAAAAACAGGGAAGCCTCAGATAAATAAAATTATCAATGAAAGAGGAGAAGTTACAATGGATACCACAGAAATAGAAAGGATTTTAAGAGAATACTATGAAAAACTATCTGCCAACAAATTGGACAATCTAGAGGAAATGGATAAATTCTTAGACTCATACAACATCCCAAAACTGAATCAAGAAGAAATAGAGAATCTGAGTAGACCAATCACAAGTAAAGAGATTGAAACAGTAGTCAAAAACCTTCCAAAAAATAAAAGTCCAGGACCAGATGCCTTCTCTGGAGAATTCTACCAAATGTCAAAGAAGATTTCATACCTATCCTTCTCAAACTATTCCAAAAACTTGAAGATGGAATGTT